>NC_084633.1:13436307-13533807 GCF_033978795.1 Nerophis ophidion | reverse complement strand
ATTGGATTATCCAGAGAATAGTGCTCGATACCGTGGTAGAGCGCAATATGTATGTGTGGGAAAAATCACAAGACTACTTCATCTCTACAGAACAGTTTCATGAGGGGTTCCCTCAATCGTCAGGAGATTTTAATGGAAGCAATCACATACAGTGGTTTATATAGGGCACAGAGTGGGTAGGTACAGGCAGGCGTAGGGGCGTGGTGATTGGCTCATGTGTTACCTAGGAGGTGTTTCCGTCTGTGACGGCATGCTGATATGATTTCGCTGCGCTTGTTGAGAGATGACAGGTCTGGGTGATATATAATAAACAGTTTCTCTTTCAAGCATAAGTTGCATCTTTTATTACCACTGTTGTAAAGTGTGCTGGATGCAAGAATTTGCCATGTTATTGAATATTCAACATTATTGTCTTTGAGGTTCCAAATGTGTTTGCTGAGTTCCGTATAATTCCGCAAGGTCTGGTGTCTAAAGGAGGCCTTGTGATTATTCCATATGGCTTTAAACTCTGCTTCGGTTAATGCTACGTACGTGTCGGATGTGTTAATGTCCTTGCGTGTTACCTTTGCTTGGTAAACGACTGATGTTTGTAAGCAACAGGGGGTGCTTACAAACAGGGTATTCTAAGAAATATGGGAATTTTTGGAATTTGTGAATGCTCCAAAATCATCCACACATATGTTTTTTTTATTGTGTGAATGCTCCAATTCTTCTTCTTTTTCTCCAGATTTTGGCGCTCTGTACCTTCCACATTTTTCACCCGATTCAAACCATTCCAACTTCAACCCGTTCAGCCTATTCGCAAATCATGGGCTTTCCCTTGAGAAATTCCAAAAATTCCCAGATTTCCCAGAATTCCAGGAACATTTTTCCCTTTCAAAATGAATTGGCGCTTTTTCAAACTACCACCGTTTCCACATTTTTCAACTAGTTCAAACCATATCACCTCAAACACATTCCACCATCCTGGAAATTCCAACTACCCTTTTGTCAAAGTTCAAAAAAATACCAGGATTTCCCAGAATTCTTGGTTTTCCAAAGCCCTATTTCCATCTACTCCTACATTTTTCTACGCATTTTAGCCGTTCCACCATCAATACATTCATCTTAATGAGGACAAAAAACAAATTTTTTTCTTGGACTGAAAAAATTCCCGGTTTTCCCGAAACTCCAAGAATTCCCTAATACTATTTCTAAATTCAACATGTTAGTACTACAACAATTCTCGACCGATTTTAAAAATTCCAACACCAACCATTTCAACTCATTCAGACCATTCAGGTTTTTTATTTATTTAAAAAAATCCCCCTTTTCCCTGAAATTCCCAAATTTTGGCAAAATTCCCATTGAAATCAATAGGACATTCTTCAAAGTTCCACATTTTTCATCTGATTCAAAATATTCAGCCTTTTTGGGGATTGTGTGCTCTACTTCAACAATTCTAAAAAAAAAATTCCAGGATTTCAGTTCAACTTCAGCATTGGAGCATTCACACGCAATTCCTTCAATAATTGCCTCATCTTGTTACAGTATATGTTAGTACTAGCAAAACCTCACTTTGTAAATATAATGAGCTTTAATTGCATGTCGCTTTGTGGTCGTGAACGTGTGAATCATCCAAATATTGTGCTGACCTGAATCCAACCGCTTTAAGTCAATGAAGGAACAGACAAACAAAAACCAATAACAAACACAAGCTAAAGCCCACAAACACACATGGCATCCATTTAAGGTCGGCCTGCACTGATTGGGTGTATAAACTTGGAGGAGGAGGAGGAGGAGGAGGAAGAAGAGAGTCCGGTCCAGCTCAGCCCAGAGGGAACGATGAGTTTAGGGGAGGGGTGCTCGAAGTGCATGACAGAGCTGTTAAAAAGTGGGCCAACACCCACTGCAGCCAAACGCTTGAAAGTCAAGACCATTCTCTGTGATTCTTCACTGGACTCTGCTGCCACGCCCTGATTTACAAGCTCTGTTTGCACTCAAGAAACACCCTCACAAACAACAGTGCATCACACTTCATCACTTTTAGGGCCTTGTCACTCCCTTGTGTCCCATTTTTTTTTTCTCAGGATACTCCATTTTTTCTCAGGATACTTGAATACTCCATTTCTTGGAGTATGCAAGAAATGGGCTTAAAGGGCACTTGTGTACGTGAAACATCCCATGATATACAAACCCCAAAACCAGTGAAGTTGGCACGTTGTCCATCCATCCATCCATCATCTTCCGCTTATCCAAGGTCGGGTCGCGGGGACAACAGCCTAAGCAGGGAAACCCAGACTTCCCTCTCCCCAGCCACTTCGTCTAGCTCTTCCCGGGGGATCCCGAGGCGTTCCCAGGCCAGCCGGGAGACATAGTCTTCCCAACGTGTCCTGGGTCTTCCCCGTGGCCTCCTACCAGCTGGACGTGCCCTAAACACCTCCCTAGGGAGGCGTTCGGGTGGCATCCTGACCAGATGCCCGAACCACCTCATCTGGCTCCTCTCGATGTGAAGGAGCAGCGGCTTTACTTTGAGTCCCTCCCGGATGACAGAGCTTCTCACCCTATCTCTAAGGGAGAGCCCCGCCACACGGCGGAGGAAACTCATTTCGGCCGCTTTTACCCGTGATCTTATCCTTTCGGTCATGACCCAAAGCTCATGACCATAGGTGAGGATGGGAACGTAGATCGACCGGTAAATTGAGAGCTTTGCCTTCCGGCTCAGCTCCTTCTTCACCACAACGGATCGGTACAACGTCCGTATTACTGAAGACGCCGCACTGATCCGCCTGTCGATCTCACGATCCACTCTTCCCTCACTCGTGAACAAGACTCCTAGGTACTTGAACTCCTTCACTTGGGGCAAGGTCTCCTCCCCAGCTCGGAGATGGCATTCCACCCTTTTCCGGGCGAGAACCATGGACTCGGACTTGGAGGTGCTGATTCTCATTCCGGTCGCTTCACACTCGGCTGCGAACCGATCCAGCAAGAGCTGAAGATCCCGGTCAGATGAAGCCATCAGGACCACATCATCTGCAAAAAGCAGACACCTAATCCTGCGGTTACCAAACCGGAACCCCTCAACGCCTTGACACGTTGTGTAAGTCGTAAATAAAAACTGAATACAATGATTTGCAAATCCTTTTCAACTTGTATTCAATAGAATAGACTGCAAATACAAGATACTTAATGGTCCAACTGAGAAACTATGTTTTGCAAATAATCATTAACTGAGAATTTAATAGCAAAAAAGTTGGCATAGGGGCATTTTTACCACTTTGTTACATGGCCTTTCCTTTTAACAACACTCAGTAAACATTTGGGAACTGAGGAGATCTGCCGTTTCTTTTCTTTTTCTCCTATGTCCCACTCTCCCTTGTGGAGGGGGTCCGGTCCGATCCGGTGGCCATGTACTGCTTGCCCGTGTATCGGCTGGGGACATCTCTGCGCTGCTGATCCGCCTCCGCTTGGAATGGTTTCCTGCTGGCTCCGCTGTGAACGGGACTCTCGCTGCTGTGTTGGATCCGCTTTGGACTGGACTCTCGCGACTGTGTTGGATTCATTATGGATTGAACTTTCACAGTATCATGTTAGACCCGCTCGACATCCATTGCTTTCCTCCTCTCCAAGGTTCTCATAGTCATCATTGTCACCGACGTCCCACTGGGTGTGAGTTTTCCTTGCCCTTATGTGGGCCTACCGAGGATGTCGTAGTGGTTTGTGCAGCCCTTTGAGACACTAGTGATTTAGGGCTATATAAGTAAACATTGATTGATTGATTGATATACACACACTTACTTGGGGCGGCATAGCTTGGTTGGTAGAGTGGCCGTGCCAGCAACTTAAAGGGTTGCAGGTTCGATTCCCGCTTCCACCATCCTAGTCACTGCCGTTGTGTCCTTGGGCAAGACACTTTACCCACCTGCTCCCAGTGCCACCCACACTGGTTTAAATGTAAATTGGATATTGGGTTTCACTATGTAAAAGCGCTTTGAGTCACTAGAGAAAAGCGCTATATAAATATAATTCACTTCACTTCACTTCAGACCATTTTTTTAAGCTTTTCAGGTGGAATTCTTTCCCATTCTTGCTTGATGTGCAGCTTAAGTTGTTCAACAGTCCGGGGTCTCCGTTGTGGTATTTTACTGGACTACAGACATGCCAGTCTAGTACCCGCACTCTTTTACTATGAAGCCACGGTGTTGTAACACGTGGCTTGGCATTGTCTCGCTTAAAAAAGCAGGGGCGTCCATGATAACGTTGCTTGGATGGCAATATATGTTGCTCCAAAACCTGTATGTACTTTTCAGCATTAATGGTGCCTTCACAAATGTGTAAGTTACCCATGCCTTGGGCACTAATACACCCCCATACCATCACAGACGCTGGCTTTTGAACTCTGCGCCTATAACAATCCCAATGGTTCTTTTCCTCTTTGTTACGGAGGACACAACGTCCACAGTTTCCAAAAACAATTTGAAATGTGGACTCCTCAGACCACAGAACACATTTCCACTTTGCATCAATCCATCTTAGATGAGCTCAGGCCCAGCGAAGCCGGCGGCGTTTCTGGGTGTTGTTGATAAATGGCTTTGGTTTCGCATAGTAGAGTCAACATTGATATTGATCATGATACACGCAGCACGTCCTGTGTGTTTCATGACAGGCAGCATTCGCTGTCTGACGAACTATGTACAAACAAAACAGGAAATGTGGTCTAATACTTTATAGATATTGTAATATGATTGTTCGTGTTTTTCAGTCATTACACATTGGTGTCTTATCGCATTGTGTTGTGCATTACAAACTCAAACGTGTTTCAACCTGATGTGGAAGCGAATTTATCTTTTGCAATAGTTGGCTTTTACAGCTTATAACAAGCACTCTGATTAGTTACTACGCTAGAAAAATAGTTCCTCAGTGTTCGCACTTAATATAGTCGCTACAGCTTTGTTAATATGGGGATTATGGAACGTAAATTAAGTATTGTTGACAATTGTTGAATGCATTTTCAAAGTGATTTAGGAATAGACTTGTTTGCTCCCGTTAGCTACATTACTTGCTACCTCGAACAAGTCGATTATTACATGTTAGAATGCAAAAAAAAACTAAACAAAATTTGTTTTTTTTTCCTTTCATGATGATTGTTAGCAGTTAGGCAAAATTCCCCAAAAAGTGTAGTCCCCTTTTTAAAGTGCACAGGCTTTTACTAAAATACGGACTTTTGTCAAGACTGGAAGCCATTATTCATGTTTACATTGTTTCTTATAAACACATTTGCTGTAATAAACAAACTTGGCTATTTATGAACCCTGTTCAGAATCCAATTAAGTTTATAAGTCAAGGTTCCACTGTTCCAACTTCAAGTCCACAAAAGTTAATTGGAAGTTTGCCAAAATCTAGTTGTCATTCTGGAATTCAGACAGTTTTTAAAGTGCTCTTAGTAAGTAAGCCCTACTGGGAAGACGTTGTTTTGTGTGGATGTAGCTTAAAAGGGGACATATTATGCTAAACCAACTTTTATTACCTCTTGGTACCGGTTTTTGGGGTCTGCATTGATCCCGAAAATTTGAAATCAAACCATGAAAGCCGAGTGTGAAGCGACCGGGATGAGAATCAGCACCTCCAAGTCCGAGTCCATGGTTCTTGCCCGGAAAAGGGTGGAGTGCCATCCCCGGGTTGGGGAGGAGACCCTGCCCCAAGTGGAGGAGTTCAAGTACCTAGGAGTCTTGTTCACGAGTGAGGGAAGAGTGGATCAGGAGATCGACAGGCGGATCGGTGCGACGTCTTCACTAATGCGAACGCTGTATCGATCAGTTGTGGTGAAGAAGGAGCTGAGCCGGAAGACAAAGCTCTCAATTTACCGGTCGATCTACGTTCCCATCCTGACCTATGGTCATGAGCTTTGGATTATGACCGAAAGGACAAGATCACGGATACAAGCAGCCGAAATGAGTTTCCTCCGCCGGGTGGCGGGGCTCTCCCTTAGAGATAGGGTGAGAAGCTCTACCATCCGGGGGGAGCTCAAAGTAAAGACACTGCTCCTCCACATCGAGAAGAGCCAGATGAGATGGTTCAGGCATCTGGTCAAAATGGCACCCGAACGCCTCCCTCGGGAGGTGTTTAGGCCACGTTCAACCAGTAGGAGGCCACGGGGAAGACCCAGGACACGATGGGAAGACTATGTCTCCCGGCTGGCCTGGGAATGACTCGGGATCCCCCGGGAAGAGCTGGATGAAGTGGCTGGGGAGAGGAGAGTCTGGGTTTCCTTGCTTAGGCTGTTGCCCCCGCGACCCGACCTCGGATAAGCGGAAGAAAATGGATGGATGGATGGACGGATGGAAACCATGAAGGCATGGTGAAGATATTTATGAAACGATCTTGCCTTCCTTCATACTTGTTCTATTTTTGACCAAAGTAAGACAAAGAAAACTTTTATTAAAATAAAATAAAAAAGAATTGTTGGTTTTAATGCCATGATTTTAATAGTCTGTGTGCACAGATTTTCCTTCATGCGGACCCTTAGCCAAAATGAGTTTGACACCCCTGCAATAGGAGGCGACATCACACAGCAAAGAACACACAGCATGTAGGTACACACACTAATACATACGCCGCAACTGCTATGTGGGAATAATGAACAGCAAATCAATTATTTAGGTGGCAAGCTTGCCATTTTACAATACCCCGCTTGTGGACAAGGAAATTTACAGCCATCGAAGCACATTCAATCTCTTTTTATTAAGCGGACGTAACACGATCCAGTGAAAAGATTCAACAGACCTAACAAACACAGCTGAGCTAATGCTGCTCTGTTTGGTTCTCTCGTTGACGTCACACAACACTTGGCAACAGGCACCGTCTTTTAAAGGCCTACTGAAACCCACTACTGCCGACCACGCGGTCTGATAGTTTATATATCAATGATGAAATATTAACATTGCAACACATCCCAATACGGCCGGTTTAGTTTACTAAATTACAATTTTAAATTTCCCGCAAAGTTTCCTGTTTGAAAACGTCGCGGAATGACGCGTATGATGACGCGTTTGTGATGTTATTGGTTGGAGGGGACATAATAGCCCATATTAGCACTCTCTTTTCATCCCGCAATTACACAGTATTTTGGACATCTGTGTTGCTAAATCTTTTGCAATTTGTTCAATTAATAATGGAGAAGTCAAAGTAGAAAGATGGAGTTGGGAAACTTTTAGCCTTTAGCCACACAAACACATGGTGTTTCCTTGTTTAAAATTCCCGGAGGTGAAGCTTTACTATGGATCAGAGCGGTCAAGTGAACATGGATCCCGACTACATGTCAACCGGCAGTTTTCGGTGTGAAAATTGTGGAAATAAGTCGCCTCTTACCGGAGACCAGCGGAGCCAACGTCGTCCTGCAGCTGCCGTGACTTCTCTCAGAGCAGGGGTGCCCATTACGTCGATCGCGAGCTACCAGTCGACCGCGGGGGGTGTGTCAGTCGATCTCCAGCCAGGCTTTTAAAAAAAATAGACCTAAAAATTAGTGATCATCAATCTTCACCAAGACGTCACTTAAATGACATTCACGGTACCGGAGGGTCTTGTGAGATGACGCTGGCTGCTGCAAGATCATTATTATGAAAATATGACCGAGAGGAAGGCGAGAAACACTTTTTATTTCAACAGACTCTCGCGCCGTACCTTCCGTCAAAACTCTAAAGGCCGACTGCACATTTCCTATCTTCACAATAAAAGCCCTGCTTCATGCTGCCTGCGCTAACTAAATACAGAGTCTCGGAAAACTGGCATACACAAGCGATCCCTCAGAAAGCTGGCGTGCACATCACTTGTGCACGCCAGCTTTCCGAGACTCTTATTTTGTTAGCGCAGGCAGCATGAGGCAGGGCTTTTATTGTGAAGATAGGAAATGTGCAGTCGGCCTTTAGAGTTTTGACGGAAGGGACGGCGTGAAAGTCTGTTGAAATAAAAAGTGTTTCTCGTCTTCCTCTCTGTCATTTTTTCACAATAATGAACTGGCAGCAGCCAGCGTCATCTCACAAGACCCTCGGGTGCCGTGAATGTCAATCAAGCAAGCTACGGAATTTGCCGCCAATGTTTTTCTTGTAAAGTGTATGGAAGCTGGATGAATTAGATGCCAAAAACCAACCACTTTCATGTGGTATTGTACAGAAAGGACAACTTTTTTTCTCCTCCATTTGAAAATGTGGGCGTTATCATCATTACTGTCTGATTCCAATCAATGCAAGTCATCAGAATCAGGTAATACACCAACTTATACTCTTGTCTTTGTGAAAGAAAGATATCTATATGTGTTACACATGCTTGTATTATCATTAAACACATTTAACTTGTTTACAAAAATGTCTCTTTCATAAATAAATAAATATAAATGATATATACAAATGAGGTAGATCCCCTCGAGTTGGTCAATTGAAAAGTAGCTCGCCTGCAGAAAAAGTGCGGGCACCCCTGTCTCAGAGACTCTGTCACAACACCCGTGGCCACACCCCTCCGAATTTAAGGTACTATTTAACTCACTAAAACACTAGCAACACAATAGGCAGATAAGGTATTTCCCAGAATTATCCTAGTAAATGTGTCTAAAAACATCTGAATTGCTCTCACTGCCCTCGCCTTTTTTTTTTTTTTACTTTTTTTTTTTCCTAGGCCTTCACTCTAAATTTCCTCATCCACGAATCCTTCATCCTCGCTCAAATTAATGGGGAAATTGTCGCTTTCTCGGTCCGAATAGCTCTAGCTGCTGCTGGGTATGATTATAAACAATGTGAGGAGCTCCACAACCCGTGACGTCATGCGCACATCGTCTGCTACTTCCGGTAAAGGCAAGGCTTTTTTATTAGCGACCTAAAGTTGCGAACTTTATCATCGATGTTCTCTACTAAATCCTTTCAGCAAAAATATGGCAATATCGCGAAATGATCAAGTATGACACATAGAATGGATCTGCTATCCCCGTTTAAATAAAAAAATCTCATTTCAGTAGGCCTTTAAAAGGAACACACTCTGT
Source organism: Nerophis ophidion (assembly GCF_033978795.1). Taxonomy (NCBI): domain Eukaryota; kingdom Metazoa; phylum Chordata; class Actinopteri; order Syngnathiformes; family Syngnathidae; genus Nerophis; species Nerophis ophidion. The sequence continues at coordinate 13,524,800 of NC_084633.1, read as the reverse complement.
GTTTATGAAAAGTATTTCACCTTAATGCGCTAGTAACTAATTACATGTATTAAAGAGTTATTCTATTATTAATACTTTTTTGGCAACGTAACAGGCAATTATAATTAACTATATTTTTAAAGTAATTTTTGAAACACTGCTAGTTATAGTGCATTAGTGATGTCCCAATACCAATATTTTGGTACCGGTACATATATATATATATATATATATTTATATAATATATGTCATATATTTATTATTATTATTGTTTATTGTGAGCGAACTGTGGTGCTGAATTTTCCCTAGGGATCAATAAAGTACTTTCTATTCTATTCTATTCTTTTCTAAAATGTATTTTGATACTTTTCGATACTTTTCTAAATAAAGGGGGACCACAAAAAATGCAATTGTTGGCTTTATTTTGACAAAAAATCTTAGGGTACATTAAACTTATTTTTCTTATTTCAAGTTTGTCCTAAAGTAAATTAGTTAACATACAATTTGTCTTTTAGTAGTAAGTAAGCAAACAAAGACTCCAAATTTAGCTGCTGACTTATGCAGTAACGTATTCTGTCATTTATCATTCTATTGTTTTGTCAACATCATGAGGGACAAACTGTAAAAATGTATTATTAATCTACTTGTTCTTTTACTGTTAACATCTGCTTACTTTCTCTTAACATTTTCTATCTACACTTCTGTTAAAATGTAATAACCACTTATTATTCTGTTCATTGGATGCTTTATATTAGCTTTGGATGATACCACAAATCTAGGTATCAATCCGATACCAAGTAGATACGGGATCATACATTGGTCTTATTCAGTCCTCATGTGTCCAGGGACATTTTTCCTGAGTTCATAAACATAATAGTAATTTAAAAAAAAGGAAAGATGTGATGCCAAAAAATGTTGATGTAATCATAGTAGTATTGACTAGATACGTGCCTATACTTGGTGTCATTACCGTGGATGTCAGATGTAGATCCACCAATAGCGTGATAATTGTAAGAAATTCACTTTATTTGTCGCCATGTCTTAAAGCAACTCTTCCTGAGGGCGCTTCAGTGTTATAACGTCACCTTTATCGTTAGTTTTTAAGCCAAAATGTGTCCGTTCTCCCTTTTCTGTCTACACACTATCTGTTTGTAAGTACTCCGTGATTGTGCGCTGCCGAACATGCTCCTCTGCTTGTAAAACCAGCAATAACACGACGTGACGGCGACGGGGGTGGGGGAACAGTACTTTTTTGAGGCTGTTTAGTACCAAATATGATTTATTAGTATCTCGGTACTATACTAATACCGGTATACCGTACAACCCTACAATGCATCACTTTTTTAAATCCAAAATCCTACTAAATGGCCGACAAGCAGAGGCCTTGCCAGCTGCAATGCGATGACGTGCGGGCGTGCAAAAGTGCAACTTTATATGTTGAACATGTTTTGGTAATTAAAAAAGTAACAAAGCTGACAATAGTTTAAAACATACAGAAAAAGAACCCCAACATGCTCTGAATGTAGTGAGTCCATACCATCCCCCACTGACCCGCCAACAGGGTGGGTCCAGCTATATATACAACATATGGCCAAGTGTGGAATTTGATGGCTGTGTTTTTCTCTCTCTCTCCCTCTCTTTCTGCATTTTTAAGTTATGTCTCGGAAGGTGGCTCCATTCCAATGTGTAATTCTCTTTAGTGTATCTTTGCAATGTGATGCATTCAAGACCACACCCTTTCCCTCCTTGTTGTCATGAGAGCTGCTTATGCTGGGTGGAGGAGGGGGCGTTAAGGTCCCATATGGTATGCATCAAGCGTCAAACAATGCATCCCAACATCCCACATCAGGCTGGGATGGGAGTGTCCCAACCGGGCCGTGATACTGTACGTCTTGAATAGTAGACACTGGTGTGCTATTACACTCTGTGCATCCAGCTGGTGCTCCTCTGCCTTCACATACGTGTGTGTGTGTGCGTGTGCGTGCGTGTGTGTGTGTATATATATATACAAACCTTGATTCCTTATGATTTTGGACATTGTGTTAGATGTAAATATAAACGGAATACAATGATTTGCAAATCATTTTCAACCCATATTCAGTTGAATGTGCTACAAAGACAACATATTTTATGTTCAAACTGATAAACCTTTTTTTTTGTGTGCAAATAATCATTAACTTTGGAATTTTATGCCAGCAACACGTGACAAAGTAGTTGGGAAAAGGCATGTTCACCACTGTGTTACATCACCTTTTCTTTTAACAACACTCAACAAACATTTGGGAACTGAGGAAACTAATTGTTGAAGCATTTAAGTCTCACCTTAAAACTCATCTGTATACTCTAGCCTTTAAATAGACCTCCTTTTTAGACCAGTTGATCTGCCGCTTCTTTTCTTTTTTCTCCTATGTCCCCCCCCCTCCCTCGTGAAGGGGGTCCGGTCCGATGACCATGGATGAAGTACTGGCTGTCCAGAGTCGAGACCCAGGATGGACCGCTCGTCGGGACCCAGGATGGACCGCTCGCCTGTGTATCGGTTGGGGACATCTCTACGCTGCTGATCCGCCTCCGCTTGAGATGGTTTCCTGTGGACGGGACTCTCGCTGCTGTCTTGGATCCGCTTGAACTGAACTCTCGCGGCTGTGTTGGAGCCACTATGGATTGAACTTTCACAGTATCATGTTAGACCCGCTCGACATCCATTGCTTTCGGTCCCCTAGAGGGGGGAGGGGGTTGCCCACATCTGAGGTCCTCTCCAAGGTTTTTCATAGTCAGCATTGTCACTGGCGTCCCACTGGATGTGAATTCTCCCTGCCCACTGGGTGTGAGTTTTCCTTGCCCTTTTGTGGGTTCTTCCGAGGATGTTGTAGTCGTAATGATTTGTGCAGTCCTTTGAGACGTTTGTGATTTGGGGCTATATAAATAAACATTGATTAATTGATTGATGATGGAGCTTCAGTCGTTCAACACTCCGGGGGTTACGCTGTCGTATTTTACGCTTCATAATGCGCCACACATTTTTGATGGGAGACAGGTCTGGACTGCAGGCGGGCCAGGAAAGTACCCACACTCTTACTATGAAGCCACGCTGTTGTTACACATGCTGAATGTGGCTTGGCAATGTCTTGCTGAAACAAGCAGGGGCGTCCATGAAAAAGACGGCGCTTGGATGGCAGCATATGTTGTTCCAAAACCGGTATGTACCTTTCAGCATTAATGGTGCCTTCACAGATGTGTAAATTACCCATGCCTTGGGCACTAATGCAACCCCATACCATCACAGATGCTGGCTTTTGAACTTTGCGTCGATAACAGTCTGGATGGTTCGGATGACACAATGTCAAATATTTCCAAAAATAATTTGAAATGTGGACTCGTCAGACCACAGAACATTTTTCCACTTTGCATCAGTCCATCTTAGATGATCTCGGGCCCAGAGAAGCCGGCGGCGTTTCTGGATGTTGTTGATAAATGGCTTTCGCTTAGCATAGTAGGGCTTTAACTTGCACTTACAGATGTAGCGACAAACTGTATTTAGTGACAGTGGTTTTCTGAAGTGTTCCTGAGCCCATGTGGTGATATCCTTTAGAGATTGATGTAGTTTTTTTATACAATGCCGTCTGAGGGATGAAAGGTCACAGTCATTCAACGTTGGTTTCCGGCCATGCTACTTATGTGGAGTGATTTCTCCAGATTGTTTGAACCTGTTGATGATATTACGGACCGTTGATGTTGAAATCCCTACATTTCTTGCAATCGCACTTTGAGAAACGTTGTTCTTAAACTGTTTGACTATTTGCTCATGCAGTTGTGGACAAAGGGGTGTACCTCGCCCCGTCCTTTCTTGTGAAAGGCTGAGCATTTTTTGGGAAGCTGTTTTTATACCCAATCATGGCACCCACACCCACCTCTTCCCAATTAGCCTGCACACCTGTGGGATGTTCCAAATAAGTGTATGATGAGCATTCCTCAACTTTATCAGTATTTATTGCCATCTTTCCCAACTTCTTTGTCCCGTGTTGCTGGCATCAAATTCTAAATTCCGATTATTAGCAAAAAAAAAAAAATGTTTATGAGTTTGAACATCAAATAATGTCTTTTGTAGCACATTCAACTGAATATGGGTTGAAAATTATCTGCAAATCATTGTATTCCGTTTATATTTACATCTAACACAATTTCCCAACTCATATGGAAACCGGGTTTGTATAGACATACATACATGCACTGCTCTGTGTGTATATGTGTTAACTGTGTATATATTTATATATACTATGTGTGTGTGTGTGTGTGTGTGTGTGTGTGTATATATATATATATATCTAATATATATGTATATGTGTACCCGGAGGGAACCCACGCATTCACGGGGAGAACATGCAAACTCCACACAGAAAGATCCCGAGCCTGGATTTGAACCCAGGACTGCAGGAACTTCGTATTGTGAGGCAGATGCACTAACCCCTCTGCCACCCTGAAGCCGGCTTCCTCCCACTTCCAAAGACATGCACCTGGGGATAGGTTGATTGGCAACACTAAATTGGCCCTAGTGTGTGAATGTGAGTGTGAATGTTGTCTGTCTATCTGTGTTGGGCCTGCGATGAGGTGGCGACTTGTCCAGGGTGTACCCTGCCTTCCGCCCGATTGTAGCTGAGATAGGCGCCAGCGCCCCCCGCGACCCCGAAAGGGAATAAGCGGTAGAAAATGGATGGATGGATGGATGTATATGTGTATATATACATGGATATGTGTATATGTATATGTGTATATATATATATATATATATATATATATATATATATATATATATATATATATATATATATATATATATATATATATATATATATATATATATATATATATATATATATATATATATATATATATATATATATATATATATATATATATATATATATATATATATATATATATATATATGTGTGTGTGTGTGTGTGTGTGTGTGTGTGTGTGTGTGTGTGTATGTGAAGTGAATTATATTTATATAGCGCTTTTCTCTAGGGACTCAAAGCGCTTTACATAGTGAAGCCCAATATCTATTACATTTAAAGCAGTGTGGGTGGCACTGGGAGCAGGTGGGTAAAGTGTTTTGCCCAAGGTCACAACGGCAGTAACTAGGATGGCAGAAGCGGGAATCTAACCTGCAACCCTCAGGTTGCTGGCACAGCCACTCTCCCAACCGCGCCATGCCGTCCCCACTACACTACACATATATGTAAATGTGTAGTGTGTGTGTGTGTGTGTATACATACACACATATATAAATGTGTATTTATATGTACTGCATTGTTTATATATACATATATATGTATGTATACTATATATATGTGCATATATACACACTATATATGCATGTATGTATATATATATATATATACATATATATATATATACATATATATAATGAGGAACAGACTTGCTTCCCATTATAGCACAATTATATTAGAAGTGTGCTCTAATGGGAAACAACTCTGTTCCTCACTCTCTTTTTTTTTTTGTGGATGATCTGCAACATCTGTTTTTTATGGGCACACGGAGCTGTCTTGAATGATGGATACTGACAGCTGCTTTGTTTATGCTTAAATATTTAAAGATAGGCAAGCAACAGGGAACATTTTCCCATCGTTTTCATCTTACTAGGATAGCGTTAGTAGTAAAAACACCTCGGCCAAGGTCTAACAATAATGCTGTTTAAGAGGTGTTAAAAGTTTTATTTAAAATGCATTTTAAGTGTGGGCTATGGCTATCATAATCATCGTTATATTTATAAATTTACCAAATTAATATGACAATAACGCTGTATGAATATATCAATCAATCAATGTTTATTTATATAGCCCCAAATCACAAATGTCTCAAAGGACTGCACAAACCATTACGACTACAACATCCTTGGAAGAACCCACAAAAGGGCAAGGAAAACTCACACCCAGTGGGCAGGGAGAATTCACATCCAGTGGGACGCCAGTGCCAATGCTGACTATGAGAAACCTTGGAGAGGACCTCAGATGTGGGCAACCCCCCCCCCCCCCCCCTCTATATACTATAGAAGAAGGTCTTGGGTTTGATTCCTAGGCCCATGTTCTTTCTGTGTGGAGTTTGCGTGTTTTCCCCTTGACTGTGTTGGCCCTACGATGAGGTGGCGACTTGTCCAGGGTGTATACCGCCTTCTGCCCTAATGCAGCTGGGATAGGCTCCAGCACCCTTGCAACCCCGAGAGGGACAAGCAGTAGAAAATGGATGGAAAAATAGATAGATGGATGTTGAAGTAGACATTCTCCCACTCCTGTAGGGGGCAGGAATTAGCGTTACAAAGTTAAATTTAAAGTATTAATGATTGTCACACACACACTCGGTGTGGTGAAATTTGTCCTCTGCATTGGACCCTCCCCTTGTTCACCCCCTGAGAGGTGAGGGGAGCAGTGGGCAGCTGCTTCCAACTATCGTGGGATCACACTCCTCAGCTCTCCTGGTAAGGTCTATTCAGGTGTACTGGAGAGGATTCAGAAGGAACAATGTGGTTTTCGTCCTGGTCGTGGAACTATGGACCAGCTCTATACACTCTGCAGGGTCCTTGAGGGTGCATGGGAGTTTGCCCAACCAGTCTACATCTGCTTTGTGGACTTGGAGAAGGCATTCGACCGTGTCCCTCGGGAAGTCCTGTGGGGGAGGAGTGCTCAGAGAGTATGGGGTATCAGACTGTCTGATTGTGGTGGTCCGCTCCCTGTATGATCAGTGTCAGAGCTTGGTCTGACACTGATCATCCGGCAGTAAGTCGGTCACATTTCCAGTGAGGGATGGACTGCCGTTGGCTGGCCTTTGTCACCGATTCTGTCCATAACTTTTATGGCCAGAATTTCTAGGCGCAGTGAGGGTGTTGAGGGGATCCGGTTTGGTGGCTGCAGGATTAGGTCTCCGCTTTTTGCAGATGATGTGGTCCTGATGGCTTCATCTGGCCAGGATCTTCAGCTCTCACCGGATCAGTTCGCAGCAGTGTGTGAAGCGACTGGGATGGGAATCAGCACCTCGAAGTCCGAACCCATGGTTCTCGCCCGCAAAGGGGTGGGATGGAGATCTTGCCCCAAGTGGAGGGGTTCAAGTACCTAGGAGTCTTGTTCATGAGTGAGGGAAAAGTGGATCGTGAGATCGACAGGCGGGTCGGTGCGGCGTCTTCAGTAATGCGGACACTGTATCGATCCGTTGTGGTGTAGAAGGCAGCTGAGCTGGAAGGCAAAGCTCTCAATTTACCGGTCGATCCACGTTCCCATCCTCACCTATGGTCATGAGCTTTATGACCGAAAGGGCAAGATCACGGGTACAAGCGGCCAAAATGAGTTTTCTCCACCGGGTCGCTAGGCTCTCCCTTAGAGAGAGGATGAGAAGCTCTGTCATCCGGGAGGAGCTCAAAGTACTGTAAAGCTGCTGCTCCTCCACATCAAGAGGAGCCAGATGAGGTGGTTCGGGCATCTGTTCAGGATGCCACCCGAACGCCTCCATAGGGAGGTGTTTAGGGCACGTCCGACCGGTAGGAGGCCTTGGGGAAAACCCAGAATACAATGGTTAGACAATGTCTCCCGGCTGGCCTGGGAACGCCTCGGAATCCCCCGGGAGGAGCTGGACGAAGTGGCTGCGGAGACGGAAGACTGGGCTTCCCTGCTTAGGCTGCTGCCCCCGCGACCCGACTTTGGACAAGCAGAAGAAGATGGATGGAGGGAATATAGATGAGTAGTGTGTCGGGCTGGGAATCTTTAGGCACTACACTGTTTAATTCTTGATCATTTCTCAATTCAAAACGATTCTCGATTCAAATTCAATACTTTTTCAATAACATCGGGTGCCAGTTCTATAATATACTACAGTCCCCCATGAAATAAACAGCTTTAATACGTTTCTATATTACTTAAAAGAAAAACGTTTTTGTTTAAAGTAAATTCTACCCGAAAATTCAAAAATGTCAAATACAATAAAGGCAACAATAGAAGTATCCAACTGTCCAGCAGATATCTCCAACAATATCACAATATGGTTTGCCTGAGTTGCTGAACAAGACAGTTAAAACAGTAAATACTAGGGGTGTAATGGTACGTGTATTTGTACCATTACGTTTCGGAATGGGGGTATTGGTTCGGTACGTGGGCGTACCGAACAAGGTCGGAAGCAGAAGTCTTCACAAGCTGCTCTGCTTTCTGCCTCTGTCTCTCCCTCATTGTCCTCCCCACACAACCATCTGATTGGTTACATACAAAGCCAATCAGCAGTGCGTATTCAGACTTCAGAACGATGTAGTCAATGCTTTAGCGTCGAGCAGATATTCGTCTTGCAGGGGAGGAGCGGACTCTACCCAAATTGTACTAAACACTTCCCAGTCACAACTATTACAAACATCACTATGAGCCCGTTGACCTTCTAGAAACTTAAACTGCAGCTCAGCTCGCTCACAGTATAGGCTTGAGATGAAGGTTAATTAGCTTTTAGCGTAACGTTACCTAATTTTTCTGTGTGTGTGTGTGCGTGTGTGCGTGTGTGTGCGTGTGCCTGTGTTAGGGGCAGCAAAGCCCTGTCTGTCTGTCATTTCATTGAACTCATTGTGTTAAGGGATGAATAGTCTTTCCTATTGCAATTGTACTATTTTTCAGCTATCGTTACATGAGTCATTAGTAATGTAGCAGCCTAGTTTTGAATAGCAGGGTCCCTGCTATCACATGTTGATAAAAATACAACATTTACATAATAAAAGTCAACTACAGGCTTCCCAAATGCTGTAATAAATTAAGCATGATGAGTTGACATTAAACAGTTTCAATGGAAACTGTTTAATGTTAAACTTTTTATATGTAAAAGAAAGGTTTTTTCATTTTAATTAATCAAAGCAACAACTTGAGGCAGTTTAATGTGGATTAACGTGGGCAGAATTACTATAGTGTTCCCAATGTTAAAAGGATAAAGCCCATCCATCCATCCATTTTCTACCGCTAATTCCCTTTCGGGGTCGCGGGGGGCGCTGGCGCCTATCTCAGCTACAATCGGGCGGAAGGCGGGGTACACCCTGGACAAATCGAGCCAGTGTTTACAAATGTACTGCTTGCCTGTGTATCGGCTGGGGACATCTCTGCGCTGCTGATCCGCCTCCGCTTGGGATGGTTTCCTGCTGGCTCCGCTGTGAACGGGACTCTCGCTGCTGTGTTGGATCCGCTTTGGACTGGACTCTCGCGACTGTGTTGGATCCATTGTGGATTTAACTTTCACAGTATCATGTTAGACCCGCTCGACATCCATAGCTTTCCTCCTCTCTAAGGTTCTCATAGTCATCATTGTCACCGACGTCCCACTGGGTCATTATTGTCACCGATGTCCCACTGGGTGTGAGTTTTCCTTGCCCTTATGTGGGCCTACCGAGGATGTCGTGGTGGTTTGTGCAGCCCTTTGAGACACTAGTGATTTAGGGCTATATAAGTAAACATTGATTGATTGATTGATTGAAATTTGGTAAATAAATAACCAAAACATTTATATTTTGTTGATTTCTTACTGTACCGAAAATTAACCGAACCGTGACCTCTAAACCTAGGTACGTACTGAACCGAAATTTTTGTGTACCAATACTTCCCTAATAAATACATTTTTGATTTTTTTTTAAATCGAAGAAGAATCTTTACAAATAAGAATCAGAATTTCTTTGAAAATCATTTTTTTCTTTTGACACTCCTAGTAGTTTGTGAAGATTACAAACACATGCAAAAATAGTGGCTCCTGCATCAGACTTTATGCTTGGCAGAGGTGACCCCATCTTTAAATTCTCTTGCAGAGACAAAATAAAAAATCTTTACAAGCATTGCTCAACTTAGCTTCGGCATATTATTTCTCCATAAAAGATAGCTTTGAGGTGCAGGTTAAGTACATACTGTGTCGTGCAGGGGTGTTTGGCTTGGGGAGGGGCTGGCAGAGTAAGAAAATACACACTTTTTACTTGGGAATGTTGTGAATGTTTTCATTTATATATTTTTAAACGTGTGTGTGTGGGGGGGGGGCAGGGGGGGGCTAGGTGTGTGTGTGAGTTTATCAATCAGTCGACACCGCGTCCTCCACTGAGAGGATGAGTGGGTCCAATAAAATGACTGTGTATGTATGTGTGTGGCTAAACCAGACTGTGGTCCAAACTGATACGGATGGATGAGCGGGTCCACACACACACACACACACACACACACACACACTACACCATTTCTCTGCTCAAACCAGCAGTGGCTACAGTTTCCTTCGGGAGGCCACCATGCTGACATTAAGTGAGCCGTCACACACTGGATGTGCACCACCAGGCAAACCTTATTTATTTCACCGAGCAGCTTCTTGAACCACAAGTATGAGTAATATTTCTCAATCAAACTGCAGCATGACACATCGCCGAGTTACTTTTCTGAACTTTTTAATCTCACATTTTTTTTGTGGTGCAATGTAAATTTGTCAGAACGAAACACTGTTATACTGAAAATATAGTTTCCGTGGAAAAATGTGGGACGTTTTTTGTGGGAAATACTGTTTTCATGGCACAATATGGTATTTTCTTTGAAGTTAAGTGTGTTTCGTGAGAAACAGTCATGTTGCCACGTGACTGTTTTTTCTTTTTTTCTGTTTTCTTTTCCGAACCTCCATCCATCCATCCATCATCTTCCGCTTATCTGAGGTCGGGTCGCGGGGGCAACAGCCTAAGCAGGGAAACCCAGACTTCCCTCTCCCCAGCCACTTCGTCTAGCTCTTCCCGGGGGATCCCGAGGCGTTCCCAGGCCAGCCGGGAGACATAGTCTTCCCAACGTGTCCTGGGTCTTCCCCGTGGCCTCCTACCGGTTGGACGTGCCCTAAACACCTCCCTAGGGAGGCGTTCGGGTGGCATCCTGACCAGATGCCCGAACCACCTCATCTGGCTCCTCTCGATGTGGAGGAGCAGTGGCTTTACTTTGAGTCCCTCCCGGATGGCAGAGCTTCTCACCCTATCTCTAAGGGAGAGCCCCGCCACACGGCGGAGGAAACTCATTTCGGCCGCTTGTACCCGTGATCTTATCCTTTCGGTCATGACCCAAAGCTCATGACCATAGGTGAGGATGGGAACGTAGATCGACCGGTAAATTGAGAGCTTTGCCTTCCGGCTCAGCTCCTTCTTCACCACAACGGATCGGTACAACGTCCGCATTACTGAAGACGCCACACCGATCCAAAGTTCCTCTTTTCTGTCTGAAAGTCGTTGGTTTTTGGCATCTTATTTGTCCAGCTTCCATATTCGTTTTTATACACTTTACAAGAAATACATTGGCGGCAAACTCCGTAGTTTGCTAGCTTGTTTGCGCTGGCTTTCGGAGACTCTTATTTTGTTAACGCAGGTGCGATGGAGCGGCAATTTTATTGTGAAGACAGGAACTGTGCGATCAGTCTTTAGGCTTTTGACGGGAAGTACGGTTGAAATAAAAAGTGCCTTTTTTCCTTTACACTTTTTATTGATTGATTGAAACTTTTATTAGTAGATTGCACAGTACAGTACATATTCCGTACAATTGACCACTAAATGGTAACACCCCAATACGTTTTTCAACTTGTATAAATCGGGTCATGTGATCGCCTGGCTCCGTTTGATTGGTCCAACGTCACCAGTGACTGCATGTGATTGGTGAAACGCAGGCATGCGTAGATTCTACTTTGAAGCTCTGTCATTAACCAAAACAAACATTAATAGATCGATAAAAAAAGTAGCGAGTAGCGAGCTGAATGTAGATAGATGGAATGGAGTAAAAGTAGCGTGTCTTCTCTATAAATATACTCAAGTAAAAGTAAAAGTATGTTGCATAAAAACTACTCGTAAAAGTACAATTTATCCCGAAAGTTACTCAAGTAAATGTAACGGAGTAAATGTAGCGCGTTACTACCCACCTCTGATGTTTGGTGGTGGTCAGACTCAAGGCCCGGGGGCCAAATCTGGCCCGCCGCATTATATTTATGTGGCCCGCGAAAGCCTTGAAATAATATGCATTAATAAAATGCTTAGTCTTTTCTTACTAAATATATTTGTTCTTTCCCGTTTGACATAAAAAATCATGTACTGCGTGCAATAGCATATATTTTTAAAATTAATCCATCCATCCGTTTTCTACCGCTCATTCCCTTTTTGGGGTCGTGAGGGGCGCTGGTGCCTATCTCAGCTACAATCGGGCGGAAGGCGGAGTACACCCTGGACAAGTCGCCACCTCTTCGCAGGGCCAACACAGATAGACAGACAACATTCACACTCACATTCACACACTAGGGCCAATTTTAGTGTTGCCAATCAACCTATCCTCAGGTGCATGTAAATTCAATATTATCAAAAATCTAAATATTATTTATTCCAAAAATATTTTTTGTTAAAATAAAGATAAATACTATGCTTAAATATGTGCTTGACTTATGATATCAAAACAAATTACCAATTAAATTGTAGACTGTAAAATTGACAATAGATTTTACGGTTAAATTACGCCGACTGAGTTTTTTACGGTAAAATCAACTTTGGTGCTGTTTTTTTCCATTTACAGTAACACACAAAAACATTAAAAAACAAACGAAAAATTTAACATTAAAACAAGATTTTACTGTAAAAAAAAAAAAAAAAAACCTGGCTGCTCTGTTGCTTGAATTTTACTGCTAAAAACAGTTCGCGTTTCCATTCCCTTCCATATATTCCATTTCTTAATATGCTGTAAAAACTTACTGCTTTTATTGTAAAATTCTGGTGACTAAGCTGCAAGTTTTTAAAGTTCAATTTAAATATATATATATATATATATATATATTTTTTGTTTTTGCAGCTTATGTAAAAAAAATATTGTAAAAGTATTATTCATCACTTGTATATTCATATATTACTCATTCTTAAAAATGGCTCTCTGAGGGCAACCATAACTGCCATGTGGCCCTCAATGCAAATCCTTTTCAACTTATATTCAATTGAATGGACTGCAAAGACAAGATATTTATTGTTGGAACTGAGAAACGTGTTGTTTTTTTTTGCAAATAATCATTAACTTAGAATTAAATGGCAGCAACACATTGCAAGAACGTTGGCACAGGGGCATTTTTACCACTGTGTTACATGACCTTTCTTTTTTAACACCACTCAGGGAACGTTTGGGAACTGAGGAGACCAATTTTTGAAGCTTTTCAGGTGGAATTAGTTCCCATTCTCACTTGATGTACAGCTGTTCAACAGTCTGGGGTCTCTGCTGTGGTATTTTATGCTTCATATTGCTCGACAGAATTTCAATAGGAGTCAAGTCTGGACTACAGGCAGGCCAGTCTAGTACCCGCACTCTTATACTATGAAGCCACGCTGTTGTAACACATGCAGAATGTAGCTTGGCATTGTCTTGCTAAAATAAGAAGGGGCGTCCATGAAAAAGACCTTGGTTGGCAACATATGTTGCTCCAAAACCTTTACTTACCTTTCAGCATTAATGGTGCCTTCACAGATGTGTAAATTAACCATGCCTTGGGCACTAACGCATGCTTACCTTAGCTAAAACAAATTATTACTCAAATCTCATCCGCATTAATAAAAACGATCCAAAATTTTTGTTTAGTACAGTAGCATCGCTAACCCAACAAGGGACTCCTTCCAGTAGCTCCACCCATTCGGCAGATGACTTTATGAAGTTCTTTAATAAGAAAATTTAACTGATTAGAAAGGAGATTAAAGACAATGCGTCCCAGTTACAACGGGGTTATAGTAACACAGATATGATTGTATATACGGCGGATACTGCAAATATCCAAAATAGTTTCTCTCGTTTTGATGAAATAACATTAGAAGGATTGTTACAACGTGTAAATGGAATAAAACAACATGTTTACTTGACCCACTTCCTGGGAAACTTATCAAGGAGCTTTTTGTATTATTAGGTCCATCAGTGCTAAATATTATAAACTTATCACTTTCCTCGGGCACTGTTCCCGTTGCATTCAAAAAAGCGGTTATTCATCCTCTCCTTAAAAGACCTAACCTCGATCCTGACCTCATGGTAAACTACCGACCGGTGTCTCACCTTCCCTTTATGTCGAAAATCCTCGAAAAAATTGTTGCAGAGCAGCTAAATGAGCACTTAGCGTTTAACAATCTATGTGAAACCTTTCAATCCGGTTTCAGGGCAAATCACTCGACTGAGACAGCCCTCGCAAAATTGACTAATGATCTATTGCTAACGATGGACTCTGATGCGTCATCTATGTTGCTGCTCCTCGATCTTAGCGCTGCTTTCGATACCGTCGATCATAATATTTTATTAGAGCGTATCAAAATACGAATTGGTATGTCAGACTCAGCCCTGTCATGGTTTAACTCTTATCTTACTGATAGGATGCAGTGCGTCTCCTATAACAGTGTGACCTCGGACTATGTTAAGGTAACGTGTGGAGTTCCTCAGGGTTCGGTCCTTGGCCCTGTACTCTTCAGCATCTACATGCTGCCGCTAGGTGACGTCATACGCAAATACGGTATTAGCTTTCACTGTTATGCTGATGACACCCAACTCTACATGCCCCTAAAGCTGACCAACACGCCGGACTGTAGTCAGTTGGAAGCGTGTCTCAATGAAATTAAACAATGGATGTCCGCTAACTTTTTGCAACTTAATGCCAAAAAAACGGAAATGCTGATTATCGGTCCTGCTAGACACCGACCTCTATTTAATAATACAACTTTAACATTTGACAACCAAATCATAAAACAAGGTGACTCTGTAAAAAATCTGGGTATTATCTTCGACCCAACTCTCTCCTTTGAGTCACACATTAAAAGCGTTACTAAAACGGCCTTCTTTCATCTCCGTAATATCGCTAAAATTCGCTCCATTCTGTCCACTAAAGACGCTGAGATCATTATCCATGCGTTTGTTACGTCTCGTCTCGATTACTGTAACGTATTATTTTCGGGTCTCCCCATGTCTAGCATTAAAAGATTACAGTTGGTACAAAATGCGGCTGCTAGACTTTTGACAAGAACAAGAAAGTTTGATCATATTACGCCTGTACTGGCTCACCTGCACTGGCTTCCTGTGCACTTAAGATGTGACTTTAAGGTTTTACTACTTACGTATAAAATACTACACGGTCTAGCTCCAGCCTATCTTGCCAATTGTATTGTACCGTATGTCCCGGCAAGAAATCTGCGTTCAAAAGACTCCGGCTTATTAGTGATTCCTAGAGCTCAAAAAAAGTCTGCGGGCTATAGAGCGTTTTCCGTTCGGGCTCCAGTACTCTGGAATGCCCTCCCGGTAACAGTTCGAGATGCTACCTCAGTAGAAGCATTTAAGTCTCATCTTAAAACTCATCTGTATACTCTAGCCTTTAAATAGACCTCCTTTTTAGACCAGTTGATCTGCCGCTTCTTTTCTTTCTCCTATGTCCCCCCCTCCCTTGTGGAGGGGGTCCGGTCCGATGACCATGGATCAAGTACTGACTGTCCAGAGTCGAGACCCAGGATGGACCGCTCGTCGGGACCCAGGATGGACCGCTCGCCTGTATCGGTTGGGGACATCTCTACGCTGCTGATCCGCTTGAGATGGTCTCCTGTGGACGGGACTCTCACTGCTGTCTTGGAGCCACTATGGATTGAACTTTCACAGTATCATGTTAGACCCGCTCGACATCCATTGCTTTCGGTCCCCTAGAGGGGGGGGGTTGCCCACATCTGAGGTCCTCTCCAAGGTTTCTCATAGTCAGCATTGTCACTGGCGTCCCACTGAATGTGAATTCTCCCTGCCCACTGGGTGTGAGTTTTCCTTGCCCTTTTGTGGGTTCTTCCGAGGATGTTGTAGTCGTAATGATTTGTGCAGTCCTTTGAGACATTTGTGATTTGGGGCTATATAAATAAACATTGATTGATTGATTGATTGACTAATGCACCCGCATACCATCACAGATGCTGGCTTTTGAATGTTGCGCCAAAAACAGTCTGGATGGTTCTTTTCCTCTTTGGTCCGGAGGACATGATGTCCACTGTTTCCATAAACAATTTTGAAACGTGAACTTGTTGGACCGCAGAACACTTTTACACTTTGCTTCAGTCCATCGTAGATGAGCTCGGGCGAAGCCGGCGGCGTTCCTGGGTGTTGTTGACAAATGGCTTTCTCTTTGAATAGTAGCGTTTTAACTTCCACTTAAAGATATAGTGACAAACTGTACTTACTGACGGTGGTTTTTCCGAAGTGTTCCTGAGCCCATGTAACGATATCCTTTATACACGGATATTGCTTTTTGATGCCTGAGGGATTGAAGGTCCGTAATATCATCGCCTAGTGCAGTGATTTCTCCAGATTCTCTAAACCTATTGATGATATTACAGACCGTAGCTGGTGAACTCCCTTTATATTATTTGCAATAGCTTGTAGAGCAGGGGTGCCCATTACGTCGATCGCGAGCTACCAGTCGACCGCGGGGGGTGTGTCAGTCGATCTCGAGCCAGGCTTTTAAAAAAAATAGACCTAAAAATTAGTGATCATTAATCTTCACCAAGACGTCACTTAAATGACATTCACGGTACCGGAGGGTCTTGTGAGATGACGCTGGCTGCTGCAAGATCATTATTATTAAAATACGACCGAGAGGAAGGCGAGAAAGACTTTTTATTTCAACAGACTCTCGCGCCGTACCTTCCGTCAAAACTCTAAAGGCCGACTGCACATTTCCTATCTTCACAATAAAAGCCCTGCTTCATGCTGCCTGCGCTAACTAAATACAGAGTCTCGGAAAACTGGCGTGCACAAGCGATGCCTCAGAAAGCTGGCGTGCACATCACTTGTGCACGCCAGCTTTCCGAGACTCTTATTTTGTTAGCGCAGGCAGCATGAAGCAGGGCTTTTATTGTGAAGATAGGAAATGTGCAGTCGGCCTTTAGAGTTTTGACGGAAGGGACGGCGCGAAAGTCTGTTGAAATAAAAAGTGTTTCTCGCCTTCCTCTCTGTCATTTTTTCATAATAATGAACTGGCAGCAGCCAGCGTCATCTCACAAGACCCTCGGGTGCCGTGAATGTCAATCAAGCAAGCTACGGAATTCGCCGCCAATATTTTTCTTGTAAAGTGTATGGAAGCTGGATGAATTAGATGCCAAAAACCAACCACTTTCATGTGGTATTGTACAGAAAGGACAACTTTTTTTCTCCTCCATTTGAAAATGTGGGCGTTATCATCATTACTGTCTGATTCCAATCAATGTAAGTCATCAGAATCAGGTAATACACCGACTTATATTCTTGTCTTCGTGAAAGAAAGACATCTATATGTGTTACACATGCTTGTATTATCATTAAACACATTTAACTTGTTTACAAAAATGTCTCTTTCATAAATAAATAAATATAAATGATATATATAAATGAGGTAGATCCCCTCGAGTTGGTCAATTGAAAAGTAGCTCACCTGCAGAAAAAGTGTGGGCACCCCTGTTGTAGAGGAATGTTGTTCTTAAACTGTTGGACAATTTGCTTACGCATTTGTTCATTTGTTGACCGAGCATTTCATGGAAGCTGCTTTTATACCCAATCAAGGCACCCACCTGTTCACCTGTGGGATGTTCCAAATAAGTGTTTGATGAGCATTATTCAACTTTCTCAGTCTTTATGGCCAGCTTTTTTGAAACATGTTGCAGGCATCAAATTCCAAATGAGCTAATATTTGCAAAAAATAACAAAGTCTTCCAGTTCTAACGTTGTGTATCTTGTCTTTGCAGTCTATTTATTTGAATATAGCTTGAAAAGGATTTGCAAATCATTGTATTCTGTTTTTATTTACTATTTACACAACGTGCCAACTTGACTGGTTTTGGGGTTTGTATATTCCGTTTGGAAGGGAGTACTGAAGGCATTTTCCTTAGCATATTTACTTCTGGGGAGGAATTTAAAAATATGTTTTTAATGAGTTGGCAGGAGTAACGCTCCTCCATGGGGTTAAAAGTGTGGATTCCAGAACGTTTTGAAAAAAATTTGGTAGGAATTCCAAAGAGGCTGCAAAGCCAACTTTGAGAAAGAGCTCAGTGTTTCCATCTGAACTCCTTCAAAACTCCCCAGCTTTGGAGCCTGAGGCCACTCGGACTCTGAGGTCATACCCTGGCCCGGCCTGTTGTGATGCGTGCGATGACATCGCCTCAAACAGGAAGCCAGCGGCTAATGACCAGCACATGTTTGGAATCAGTGCGGTGCCACAAGCGTACGGAGCCGTCATGGCGTATGTGTCTGATTTATTCTGTTGTTGCCGCCTCAGAGAGGGAGGGGCCCGCCATTGCTCAGAGGACGGACATAAAAAGCCCTCCCCCTTCCCGCACGTATTTATCTGATTCGACACCCAGCCGGTTTAGATCTCTCACTACGGTCACGGCTCGTTTGTGAGCATCGAAATGCTCGCGGTGTGTGTTTTTTAAAACACGGAAAGTGAGACTGCAGGCTCCCCTTGTGTTGTGTATCAGTCTTGTTGAGTGGGGGAAAAGTCCTCGCTTGCAAAGTGTGCAATCCGCCAACTTGCAGCCCCCCCTTTGTGTGGACGTGGTCTGCGGGATGTTATCTGATAGTCGCTAAGTGGCCAAACACAAACACTAAAGAGCAGCAAAGCGAGGCCACACGGGCCCTAGGGATAGGATCGAGCTGAAGCATGGAATACATCTGGAATGTCTTCATCAATGAGGAAAATGCTTCGGAAACGCCTTTCGGAGTCTTGAAAATGACTGCCGATTGACCCATGGATGACTACAGCGGGATTGGTGGGGGCTTCATTCGTGCATTTCTAAAATCCCATGTTTTGCATGGAAACCATAATATAAAACCATATTACTTGGAGAAGCCTGCAAAAACTAAATACAATCCTATCTTTGGGGTATAGTTTCGTCCTGATACCGGTACCAAAATTATTTAGATATTTTTCGGTACTTTTCTAAATAAAGACAACCATAAAAAATTGCATTACTGGCTTTATTTTAACAAAACAATCTTAAAGTACATTAAAAAATGTTTATTATTGCAGGTTTGTCCTTAAGTAAAATAGTGAACATACAAGACAACTTTTCTTTTAGTATTAAGTAAACAAACAAAGGCTCCTAATTTATCTGCTCACATATGCAGTAACATATTGTGTCATTTATCATTCTTTTATTTTTTTCAAAATAATTAGGGACAGTCCACCCATCCATCTTCTTCCCCTTATCTGAGGTCGGGTCGCGGGGGCAGCAGCCTAAGCAGGGAAGCCCAGACCTCCCTCTCCCCAGCCACTTCGTCCAGCTCTTCCCGGGGGATCCCGAGGCGTTCCCAGGCCAACCGGATGACACAGTCTTCCCAACATGTCCTGGGTCTTCCCCGTGGCCTCCAACCGGTCGGACGTGCCCTAAACACCTCCCTAGAGAGGCGTTCGGGGGACATCCCGACTAGATGCCCGAACCACCTCATCTGGCACCTCTCGATGTGGAGGAGCAGTGGCTTTACTTTGAGCTCCCCCTGGATAACAGAGCTTTTTACCCTATCTCTAAGGGACATTTCGGCCGCTTGCACCCGTGATCTTGTCCTTTCAGTCAAAACCCAAAGCTCATGACCATAGGTGAGGATGGAAACGTAGATCGACCGGTAAATTGAGAGCTTTGCCTTCCGGCTCAGCTCCTTCTTCACCACAACGGATCGATACAGCGTCCGCATTTCTGAACACGCCGCACTGTCGATCTCACTCGTGAACAAGACTCC
The DNA here is from genome assembly GCF_033978795.1 of Nerophis ophidion. Classification (NCBI taxonomy): domain Eukaryota; kingdom Metazoa; phylum Chordata; class Actinopteri; order Syngnathiformes; family Syngnathidae; genus Nerophis; species Nerophis ophidion. The sequence goes on along the minus strand of NC_084633.1, from coordinate 13,505,064 downwards.
GAGGTACTTGAACTCCTCCACTTGGGGCATTATTAAGGACAAGTGGTAGAAAATGAATTGTTAATCTACTTGTTCATTTACTGTTAATATCTGCTTACTTTCTCTTTTAACATGTTCTATCTACACTTCTGTTAACCTTTGTCTTCTGTTAGGGTCGGCACCGACCCGTTTTAGTTTTTAAATGCATAAAAGAACCACATAAATTTATTTTTATGCATCAAGGCTTTTTGACTTTGTCAGGAATCTCTATTTCAACAAAATAAAACTTGTTTTTTTTGTTTCACTAAATTATAAAATGTTCTGGTTGAAATCATGACATTGGTGTTGTTAGGGTCGGTTTTGACCCAGTTATAAAAAATAAGACTATAAAGCACTAAGTAGAGCCAAAACTGAACACACTGATGGCCAGCTCCTCTCCCAATCATGTGAGCTTTAGTGGATCCTCATTTTACCTTGTTATCCAGTACAAAAACAAACAAAATTCATGTGGTTCTTTTATGCATTTAAAAACTAAAATGTCCAGACATTTGAGGTCAATTCAGTATAGAGTTGTTACTATGTTAAAATTATCAAAATGAAAAAATAAATAAAACAAATTTATTTAAGAGATGTGTTCTAATACCCCTCAGTAATGGTCAGGTAACACAACAACCTTTTTTTTTTATTTCTACGATTCTCTTGAGGTTCGTTTTACCATTTTTTTCAATTGAAATCGAGGGGTATACTGACAAAAAAAAGGCCCAATGGCCCACACCAAAAATATTAAAACCAATATTTTCACGGATAAGGAAACCTAACGAGGTAACCAAGAGATGAGAAATAAATTGGATGATAAATAATTGTTTTTAGTGTATTTTACAGCTGATTTAAGACATGGGTCAAAACCGACCCGTTAACATAAGAGATGGTAACAGAAAGCTAACACAAGAGGAAGGTTAAAATGTAATAATCACTTATTCTTCCGTTGTTTGGATGCTTTACATTAGTTCTGGATGATACCACAAGTTTTGGGTACCAAGTCGTTACATGATCGTACTTTGGTCATATTCAAAGTCCTCATGTTTCCCAAGTTTACGAACGTAATATAATTTTTTTTTTTTTAAATGAAAAATGTTGTATGACATGTATGTATGACATAATCATAGTTGTATCGACCAGCTACGCTACTGTACTTGGTATCATTACAGTGGATGTTAGGTTTAGATCCACCAATGGCAGACCGGTACTTTTCAAAGGCGGTATAGTACCGAATATGATGAATCAGTATCGCGGTACTATACTAATATTGGTATACCGTACAACCTTACTTTAGGCATATGCAATATTTTGACAAAAGTATGGAAATACCAGGTATTGCTTAAGCAATGTTTTTTTTTAACTAAATGCAATAATTGGTCTTTATCAACATTTAGCCCCCCAAAACACAAAACAGTATGTGTCCAATCTATATTTGACCAATAAATGTTTTTCTTTTTCCTTAAAGGCTTCTGTTTTGCGGCGAAAACTTATTTTGCCACAAACACCCTAAGATTTATCATGCAGAAAAACAGGGAAGCAGTATGTTGCACAAAACTGCAAGATTGTGCCATGAGTTCCTAAGAATATATTTAGCTACAGTTTGCAAAAACAAATGCAACTCTCCCAGGAAAACCCCTCAATTTGCTATTAAAATGCTGTATTTTACAAGAAATGCACTGTCTTTAACAGAAAAATGCTATGTTTTTGCCAAAAAAAGCACTATAATTGATAGGGAAATGCAATATTGTCCTATTTGATGCAATAGCAGCCAAGGGAATGCGTTGGAAAAATACCAAATAGACCCATAAAAACAGCTGCCGATTGACCCATGGATGACTACAGTGGGCTTGGTGGGGCCTTTTACACGGGAAGGGTCACCGGGCGACATCAGTCATGTTTTTTAGGCCTGGAATTATATATATTTTGCTTGGCAACTATTATATTTAACCACATAAACAACATGTGAACTACTTTGTTTGGAGAAGGCTACATTTTTCCTGCACAATTCTGCGTTTTAACACCAAATATCATTATATTTGTGAGAAAATCAATGTATTAGCGACAACCCAATTTCACCAGGGAAATACAAAACCCAAAACCAGTGAAGTTGATAGGTTGTGTGAATCGTAAATAAAAACAGTTTCCAAAAACAATTTGAAATGTGGACTCGTCAGACCACATAAAACTTTTCCACTTTGCAACAGTCAGTCTTAGATGAGCTCGGGTACAGCGAAGCCCGCGGCGTTTCTGGGTGTTGTTGATAAATGGCTTTTGCTTTGCATAGTAGAGTTTTAACTTGCACTTACCTTTTTATGTACTTTTCAGTATCATTGGTGCCTTCACAGATTTGTAAGTTACCCATGCCTTGGGCACTAATACACCCCCATACTATCACAGATGTTGGCTTTTGAACTATGCGCTTATAGCAGTCCGGATGGTTCTTTTCCTCTTTAGTTGCGAGGACAAGATGTCCACAGTTTCCAAAAATAATTTGAAATGTCGACTTGTTGGACCACAGAACACTTTTACACTTTGCATCAGTCCATCGTAGATGAGCTCGGGAAAAACCGGCAGCGTTTCTGGGTGTTGTTGATGAATGGCTTTTGCTTTGGATAGTAAATAAATGATAAATGGGTTGTACTTGTATAGCGCTTTTCTACCTTCAAGGTACTCAAAGCGCTTTGACACTACTTCCACATTTAAGTAGAGTTCTATCTTGCACCTACAGATGTTGCGACAAACTTTAGTTACTGACAGTGGTTTTCTGAAATGTGCCTGAGCCCATGCGGTGATATCCTTTACACACCGATGTCGCTTTTTGATACAGTACCGCTTGAGGGATCGAAAATGCGTAATCGCTTACGTGCAATGATTTCTCCAGATTCTCTGAATCTTTTGATGATTTTACGGACCGTAAATGGTAAAATCCCTAAATTCCTTGCAATAGCTCGTTGAGAAATGTTGTTCTTAAACTGTTGGACAATTTACTTACGCTCGTTCACTAAGTGGTGACCCTCACCCCATCCTTGTTTGTGAATGACTGAGCATTTCATGCAAGCTGTTTTTATACCCAATCATATCACCCACCTATTCTCAATTAGCCCGTTCACTTGTGGGATGTTCCAAATAAGTGTTTGATGAGCATTCCTCAACTTCCTCAGTCTTTTTGCCACTTGTACCAGCTTTTTTGAAACATGTTGCAGGCATCAAATTCCAAATGAGCTAATATTTGCACAAAATAACACAAGTTTTCCAGTTCGGACATTTTGTATCTTGTCTTTGCAGTTAATTTAATAAATATAAGTTGAAAAGGATTTCCAAATCATTCTACTTTGTTTTTATTTACTATTTACACAACATGCCAACTTCACTTGTTTTGGGTTTTGTAGAAACATGCTGTTTTTCCCCAAAAAAACGATATTTAGCAGGGAAATGTGTTGGAAAAATGCCACTTAGACCCGAAAAAATGTCCATTGACCCATGGATGACCGCGGTTTGCAAGGCGGGGGCTTTGGCAGGTGAAGGGTCACTGGGCGTTCCATCATTCTTTCATATTCCCATAAGTAATACAGTCCACTCCAGCTGGTCTGTTAAGACATCCTCAATGCAACAACTCTATGCTTGCATCCAAAGCTCAATTCCAAACTTTCTACCCAATTCCCTGACGTGTCCGACTATTGCAGCTAACTGAGAATCTTAAGGACTGTCTGCAGAATGTCAAACTATCTAACTCAAAGTGAACGTTAAATCTACCTGTGACTTCAACGATTTCCTTTGTTTATCAAGAACAATTTCCCTTGTGGATCCATGAAGTTTGTCAGAGTCTAAAGTCTAAGATTTCCTTGCTTTGAACGGAGTGCAATCAGGATGTCTGTGAAACGAGTCAATGGGGCGTTTCCTAGGTGAAGGGTTAGTGGGCGTCTTTTCATTCTTTTATTTTCCCTTTAGTAATACAGCCAGCTGTTCCAGTTAGCTGATCCAGAACTGTCTACCCTAGTCCTGCATCTGCAGCAATTATCCTGCAGGTGTTGGTCCAAAGTTATGACTCATGCTGCCTTTATGGCAGTACCGTGTGTCTTTAGGACTTTGATATTCCAGAAACAAAACCAATGCTGAGAGTTAGCTCTTTCTCTGCCTTCCACGCCTTAAACCAAGTCGTCCTGGCATTTGGCCCAAGAATCCCTTGCGTAAATATTGTTTTTACACAATGATCATCATCATTATGTACAATAATCGCCATTGGAAAGCTTTCACAGACATTTAGCAGTTTATAGAAGGCGGACATACTGCAGTGAAAATGCAAAGATTACTAAACATATTTGACATTTTTTTTACAAATAATTATAATGATATATATTTCTAATTATTATGTAAGTTTCTGCAAAACTATATTTTGTTGGATGACATGTTTAAAGCTCTTTAAAAAATGCAACGTTTAATATCTGGAAATAGTTAATATTTTCATAAAAACCCAAAACCAGTGAAGTTGGCACGTTGTGTAAGTCCTAAATAAAAACAAGATACAATTATTTGCAAATCCTTTTGAACTTGTATTCAATTGAAAAGACTGCAAAGACAAGATATTTAATGTTTGAACTGAGAAACTCAATCAATCAATCAATGTTTATTTATATAGCCCCAAATCACAAATGTCTCAAAGGACTGCACAAATCATTACGACTACAACATCCTCGGAAGAACCCAAAGAAAAGGGCAAGGAAAACTCACACCCAGTGGGCAGAGAGAATTCACATCCAGTGGGACGCCAGTGACAATGCTGACTATGAGAAACCTTGGAGAGGACCTCAGATGTGGGCAACCCCCCCTCTCTAGGGGACCGAAAGCAATGGATGTTGAGCGGGTCTAACATGATACTGTGAAAGTTCAATCCATAGTGGCTCCAACACAGCCGCGAGAGTTCGGTTCAAGCGGATCCAAGACAGCAGCGAGAGTCCCGTCCACAGGAAACCATCTCAAGCGGATCAGCAGCGTAGAGACGTCCCCAACCGATACAGGCGAGCGGTCCATCCTGGGTCCCGACGAGCGGTCCATCCTGGGTCTCGACTCTGGACAGCCAGTACTTCATCCATGGTCATCGGACCGGACCCCCTCCACAAGGGAGGGGGGGACATAGGAGAAAGAAAAGAAGCGGCAGATCAACTGGTCTAAAAAGGAGGTCTATTTAAAGGCTAGAGTATACAGATGAGTTTTAAGGTGAGACTTAAATGCTTCTACTGAGGTAGCATCTCGAACTGTTACCGGGAGGGCATTCCAGAGTACTGGAGCCCGAACGGAAAACGCTCTATAGCCCGCAGACTTTTTTTGGGCTCTAGGAATCACTAATAAGCCGGAGTCTTTTGAACGCAGATTTCTTGCCGGGACATATGGTACAATACAATCGGCAAGATAGGCTGGAGCTAGACCGTGTAGTATTTTATACGTAAGTAGTAAAACCTTAAAGTCACATCTTAAGTGCACAGGAAGCCAGTGCAGGTGAGCCAGTACAGGCGTAATGTGATCAAACTTTCTTGTTCTTGTCAAAAGTCTAGCAGCCGCATTTTGTACCAACTGTAATCTTTTAATGCTAGACATGGGGAGACCCGAAAATAATACGTTACAGTAATCGAGACGAGACGTAACAAACGCATGGATAATGATCTCGGCGTCTTTAGTGGACAAAATGGAGCGAAAAACTGAATTTTTTTTTGCAAGTAATGGCAGCAACACATTGCAAACAAGTTGGCACAGGGGCATTTTTAGCACTGTGTTACATGGCCTTTCCTTTTAACAACACTCAGTAAATGTTTGGGAATTGAGGAGACCAATTTTTGAAACTTTTCATGTGTAATTATTTCCCATTCTTGCTTGATGTACAGCTTAAGTTGTTCAACAGTCCGGGGGTCTCCGTTGTGGTATTTTCCGCTTCATAATGCGCCACACATTTTCAAAGGGAGACAGGTCTGGACTACAGTTAGGCCAGTCTAGTACCCGCAGTCTTTTACTACGAAGCATGTGGCTTGGCATTGTCTTGCTGAAATAAGCAGGGGCGTCCATGATCACGTTGTTTGGATGGCAACATATGTTCCTCCAAAACCTGTATGTACCTTTCAGCATTAATGGTGCCTTCACAGATGTGTTAGTTACCCATGCCTTGGGCACTGATACACCCCCATACCATCACAGATGCTGGCTTTTGAACTTTGCGCCTATAACAGTCCGGATGGTTCTTTTCCTCTTCGGTCCGGAGGACATGACATCCACAGTTTCCAAAAACAATTTGAAAAGTGGACTTGTCCAACCACATAACACTTTCCTACTTTACATCAGTCCATCTTAGATGGGCTTGGGCCCAGCGAAGACATCGGCGTTTCTGGGTGTTGTCGATAAATGGCTTTGGCTTTGCATAGTAGAGTTTTAACTTGCACTTACAGATGTAGCGAGAAACTGTAGTTACTGACAGACCATAGAAGGTGAAAGCCCTATATTCCTTGCAATGGTTTCTTGAGAAATGTTGTTCTTAAACTGTTCGATCATTTTGTTCACAAAGTGGTGACCCTCGCCCCATCCTTGTTTGGGAATGACTGATAATTTCATGGAAGCTGCTTTTATACCCAATCATGGCACTCACCTGTTCCCAATTAGCCTGTTCCTCTGTGGGATGTTCTAAATAAGTGTTTGATGAGCATTCCTCAACTTTCTCAGTCTGTTTTGCCACTTGTGCCATTTTTTTAAACGTGTTGCAGGCATCAAATTCCAAATGAGCTAATATTTGCAAAAAATAAAGTTTTCCAGTTTGAACGTTAATTATCTTGTATTTGCAGTCTATTCAATTGAATATAGGTTGAAAAGGATTTGCAAATCATTGTATTCTGTTTGTATTTCTGATTCACACAATGTGCCAACTTCACTGGTTTTGGGTGTTGTATATATTTTCTGTGGAAATGCTATATTCTGTGAGAGAAATCATGATATTATCTAGGAAAATTCACAAACATGGCAGAAATGTATTTGGCTGTGAAATAGTTTTTCCATGAAATTGCCTATAAACTGTCTATATGGGGGGGAAAGTAAATTTTAAGTAAAATTTTCCACAAAAAAACTATGTATTAAGACTATTCCACATTATGGAAATAAAATATTAGTGTGAGCATTGTAGGAAAAGTCAAGATTTACCACTGAAATAGTGTATTTTTCTGGGAAAACGCTATATTTGGCTTTAAAAATTGTTTTTTGATACGCTTTTTTGTTTGATTGGACATGGGAATATTACTGTGTGTTACAATGTGTATTTTACACAAAACTTCTGTCATATCGATGAAACAATCACAGTTATCATTATTGACACTTTTCAAGCAGAACCAGGTCCTCATGATGACGTCCTGACTCATGGATGACTGCAGACAGACAAGTAAAGTACGACAGGTGGGGGATTCTGACACTTTTCCTTAATATTCCCATATGTAGTCCAACCCATCTGTTGTTAAACTGCATCCAACCCCCAATCCCAAACTGTCTCCCCTAATTTCCCCCAGCTGCAGTAACCTCCGTCATATGGACCCTCGGGCAGGAAGATCCGAAGTATGACTCATGCCGGCTCACCCTGTAAGAAAACACTTTTTATAAACTTTGCGCTTTCAGCATTTCAGTAAAGTTTCCAAGGTAACGGTATTGAATTAACCCAGTCAGGTGATGCTACAGAACCAGATCCAGATTGGCTGGAATGAAGCAGAGGCATCAAATTACACTTTGTGGGGTTTTTATCAGGTAAACAATCCGGATTTTCATCAGATATCATTGATGACATGCTTTGGTTTTAGAGGTTTGTTGTTTTGCTTAGTATAATCATGCAAGAAAAAATGCTGTATTTTGCCATAAAAATGCTACAATTTGCAACAAAAAAGGGAATTGCTATTCCACGAAAATGGTCAATTATACCCTCCCAAACACTAGTATGTTTTTCAGGAACTTGACCAAAAAGAACGACCATATATATACCAGGGAAATGTTATTGACCAAGAGAATCTAGAATTTTACCCAAAAGCACCTCGTTCTTTGTACCGTAAAATAATATACAGTTTAACAGAACTATACTTTCCAGAAAATGTTTATATTTGACTAGAAATCACTCAATATAACTACAGGGAAATGTTATATTAGACCAGAGCAGCACTGAACATTTTACATTTAACCACAAATAACTATTTACCACGGAAATTCTATATTTGACCAGATAAGCACTCTATTTTCTAGAAGCATTTATAGTAGGGGGAAAAAAACACTTTTTTCCAGAAATGTTTTACATTTGACCAAAAATTACTCTATTTACTAGATGAAAATTATACATGTGACTAAAAATGACTATTTACCAGGAAAATGCAACATTTCACTCAAAAACAGTCTTCATTCAAAGCCCTGAGCCTGGGAATCAAACCCAGGATCTATTGATTGTGAGGCACAAGCACTAACAATTGCGCCACGGTGAACTCAAAAGCCGTTTTTACCAGAAAAATGTTACAAAAAAAACAAAACACCATTTGCCAAAATAATTTTTTATAATTGACAAAAAAAAGCAAAGAGGGTACATGTGACCAAAAGAAATGTAACATTTACCAGTCAAAATGTTACATTTGACTCAAAAAACTATACAGTATTTAGCAGGAAAATATATTTGACCAGAGCAGCACTCCATTTACCAGGAAAATGTTATATTTGACTCAAAAAATTATACTGTATTTACCAGGAAAATATATTTGACCAGAGCAGCACTCCATTTACCAGAAAAATGTTACATTTGACCAAAAAACTATACAGTATTTACCAGGAAAGTATTTTATTTAGCTAGAGCAGCACTCTATTTTACAGGAAAATGTTACTTTTGACCAAAAAACTATACCGTATTTACCAGGAAAATATATTTGACCAGAGCAGCACTCCATTTACCAGGAAATTGTTACATTTGAGAAAAATACTATGCAGTATTTACCAGGATAATGTTATATCTGGCCAAAGCAACACTACATTTACCAGGAAAATGTTACATTTGACTCAAAAAAAAACCTATACAGTATTTACCGGAAAAAACTATATTTAGCCAGAGCAGCACTCCATTTTCCAGGAAAATGTTACATTTGACAAAAAACTATACGGTATTTACAAGGAAAATATTATATTCGGCCAGAGCAACATTCCATTTACCAGGAAAATTTTACAAAAAAAAATATACGCGTGGCGCAGTGGGAGAGTGGCCGTGCGCAACCCGAGGGTCACTGGTTCAAATCCCACCTAGAACCAACCTCGTCACGTCCGTTGTGTCCTTAGCAAGACACTTCACCCATGCTCCTAATGGGTGCTGGTTGGCGCCTTGCATGGCAGCTCCCTCCATCAGTGTGTGAATGTGTGTGTGATTGGGTAAATGTGGAAGTAGTGTCAAAGCGCTTTGAGTACCTTGAAGGTAGAAAAGCGCTATACAAGTACAACCCATTTATTTATTTACCAGGAAAATATATTTGGCCAGAGCAGCACTCCATTTTCCAGGAAAATGTTGCATTTGACCAACAAACTATACAGTATTTATTGGAAAATATTATATTTGGCCAGAGCAGTACTCCATTTACCAGGAAGATTTTACATTTGACCAAAAAAACTATACAGTATTTACCTGGAAAATATTGTATTTGACCAGAGCAGCACTCCATTTTCCAGTAAAAATTTACATTTGAGCAAAAAAACTATACAGTACTTACTAGGAAAATATATTTAACCAGAACAGCACTCCATTTACCAGGAAAATGTAACATTTAACCAAAAAACTATACAGCATTTACTAGGAAAATATATTTGGCCAGAGCAGTACTCAATTTACCAGGAAAATGTTACACTTGACTCAAAAAGCTATACAGTATTTACCAGGAAAATATATTTGGCCAGAGCAGCACTACATTTACCAGGAAAATGTTACATCTGACTCAAAAAGCTATACAGTATTTACCTGGAAAATATTCTATTTTACCAGAGCAGCACCCCATTTTCCAGGAAAAATTTACATTTGAGCAAAAAAACTATGCAGTACTTACTAGGAAAACATTTTTGGCCAGAGCAGCACTCTATTTACCAGGAAAATGTTATATTAGACCAAAAAACTATACAGTATTTATCAGGAAAATATTATATTTGGCCAGAGCAGTACACAATTTACCAGGAAAATGTTATATTTTATCGAAAAAACTATACAGTATTTACCAAGAAAATATATTTTGCCAGAGCAGTACTCAATTTCTCAGGAAAATGTTACACTTGACTCAAAGAGCTATATAGTATTTACCAGGAAAATATTCTATTTTACCAGAGCAGCACCCCATTTTCCAGGAAAAATTTACATTTGAGCAAAAAAACTATGCAGTACTTACTAGAAAAAACATATTTGGCCAGAGCAGCACTCTATTTACCAGGAAAATGTTATATTTGACCAAAAAACTATACAGTATTTATCCGGAAAATATTATATTTGACCTGAACAGCACTCCATTTACCAGGTGCATGCTATATTTCCTACTTGGTTCTGCAGCAATCAAGGACACGTGACAAAAGATGCATGTTGAGTGCTTCTACAAGTGAAAGGTCACTTTTGCATTCCATCATTCAGCTTTGCATTTGGAAATTGCTTGGATTTGCCAAACCGCACTTTTTTTTTTTTTCCAGGAAAATGGTCAACTTTACCAGAAAAAGCAGTTTTATTTTACCGGAAATCACAGTGTTTGACAGGAAAATGTTCAAAACTATTTTGTATTTTTCCCCTCTTTTTTTAATTTATGAATTTTATTTTCAATAATGAAGTGAAGTGAATGATATTTATATAGCGCATTTTCTCTAGTGACTCAAAGCACTTTACATAGTGAAACCCAATATCGAAGTTACATTTAAACCAGTGTGGGTGACACTGGGAGCAGGTGGGTAAAGTGTCTTGCCCAAGGACACAACGGCATTGACTAAGTTGGCAGAAGCGGGAATCGAACCTGCAACCCCTCAAGTTGCTGGCACGGCCGCTCTACCAACCGAGCTATACCTCCTAATGAAGGCTAATAAATGCAAAAAGTGCTATAAAAACCCCGTAGCCCTTTTTTGCACCACAGTACTTTTTTCTTTCACTTGCTCGTCCTCCTTTCCCCATTGAGCCGCACAATAAGTTAAGGCGTGGCGGCTTCAAATTTCAGCTGCACAATGACTGGGATTTTAGTTCCTTCCAGGCCCGTTTGCTGCGGAACCATTGTGTTGTCAGTCAGAGGCTTCGAAAAGAACTCTCATGCTGTAATCTAAACCCAAATACACAATGATGTTATGAATGTGATGTAACGTGAAATCATCTGGTAGAACTCTTAAGCAGATATTATCGAACTACAAAACCCAAAACCAGTGCAAGTTGAAGTGTAAATCAATCAATCAATCAATCAATGTTTACTTATATAGCCCTAAATCACTAGTGTCTCAAAGGGCTGCACAAACCACCACAACATCCTCGGTAGGCCCACATAAGGGCAAGGAAAACTCACACCCAGTGGGACATCGGTGACAATAATGACCCAGTGGGACGTCGGTGACAATGATGACTATGAGAACCTTGGAGAGGAGGAAAGCAATGGATGTCGAGCGGGTCTAACATGATACTGTGAAAGTTTAATCCATAATGAATCCAACACAGTCGCGAGAGTCCAGTCCAAAGCGGATCCAACACAGCAGCGAGAGTCCCGTTCACAGCGGAGCCAGCAGGAAACCATCCCAAGCGGAGGCGGATCAGCAGCGCAGAGATGTCCCCAGCCGATACACAGACAAGCAGTACATGGCCACCGGATCGGACCGGACCCCCTCCACAAGGGAGAGTGGGACATAGAAGAAAAAGAAAAGAAACGGCAGATCAACTGGTCTAAAAAGGGAGTCTATTTAAAGGCTAGAGTATACAAATGAGTTTTAAGGTGAGACTTAAATGCTTCTACTGAGGTGGCATCTTTGGGACATAGAAGAAAAAGAAAAGAAACGGCAGATCAACTGGTCTAAAAAGGGAGTCTATTTAAAGGCTAGAGTATACAAATGAGTTTTAAGGTGAGACTTAAATGCTTCTACTGAGGTGGCATCTCAAACTACCAAAAACAGAATACAATGATTTGCAAATCCTTTTTAACTTATATTCAATTGAATAGACTGCAAAGACAGGATATTTAATGTTCTGAGAAAGTCTTTTTTTTTTTTTTCCAAATCACTAACTTTGAATTTAATGGCAGCAACACATTGCAAAAAAAGCTGGCACATGGGCATTTTTACCACTGTGTTACATGGCCTTTCCTTTTGACAACACTCAGCAAAAGTTTGGGAACTGAGGAGACCAATTTTTGAAGCTTTTCAGGTGGAATTCTTTCCCATTCTTCGCTTGATGTACAGCTTAAGTTGTTCAACAGTCCGGGGTCTCTGTTGTGGTATTTTAGGCTTCATAATGCACCACACATTTTCAACCTAACGGGGAACATTATCACCAGACCTATGTAAGCGTCAATATATACCTTGGTGTTGCAGAAAAAAGACCATATGTTTTGTTTGACCGATTTTCGAACTCTAAAAGGGTGAATTTGCCGATTTAAACACCTTTCAATTGTTCGCTGTCAGAGCTTTCACTCGTGCAATCCGCCATTTTCTCAAACACATTACACACACAAGTCAAATCAGCTCTGTTATTTTCCGTCTTTTCGACTGTTTTCCGTACCTTGGAGACATCATGCCTCGTCGGTGTGTTGTCGGAGGGTCTAACAACACGATCAGGGACGGATTCAAGTTGACTTACGTGGAGTGTGCATCGATTAGCACGGCATGCTAATCAATGCTAACATGCCATTTAGGGTAGCTGTACGTACATATTGCATCGTTATGCCTCATTTGTAGCTATATTTGCATCCAGCCTTTCCCCTCCACCCACATTTAATGCCAAACAAACACATAACAATCGACGGATTCAAGTACACCAGTGGTCAAAAGATGCGAAAGTCCCTCGTTTGTTCTGCACGTTTTATCGACGATAGCGATGCTACGACAGATGGCACAGAGATGTGTGGATATCCTGCGACACTCAAAGCAGATGCATTTCCAACGATAAAGTCAACGAAATCACAAAGGTGAGTTTTGTTGATGTTATTGACTTATGTGCTAATCAGACATATTTGGTCACGGCATGACTGCTAGCTGGGCTTCACGGTGGCAGAGGGGTTAGTGCGTCTGCCTCACAATACGAAGTTCTTGCAGTCCTGGGTTCAAATCCAGGCTCGGGATCTTTCTGTGTGGAGTTTGCATGTTCTCCCCGTGAATGCGTGGGTTCCCTCCGGGTACTCCGGCTTCCTCCCACCTCCAAAGACATGCACCTGGGGTTAGGTTGATTGGCAACACTAAATTGGCCCTAGTGTTTGAATGTGAGTGTGAATGTTGTCTGTCTATCTGTGTTGGCCCTGCGATGAGGTGGCGACTTGTCCAGGGTGTACCCCGCCTTCCGCCCGATTGTAGCTGAGATAGGCGCCAGCGCCACCTCGCGACCCCAAAAGGGAATAAGTGGTAGAAAATGGATGGATGGATGGATGACTGCTAGCTAATCCATGCTAACATGCTTTTTAGGCTAGCTGTATGTACATATGTAGCTATATTTACATCCAGCCTTTCCCGCCACCCACAAACAAACACTTACCAATCGACGCATTTAAGTACCTTTCAGCATTAATGGTGCCTTCACACCTGTGTAAGTTAACCATGCCTTGGGCACTAGTAACACCCCCATACCATCACAGATGCTGGCTTTTGAACTTTGGGCCTATAACAATCCGGATGGTTCTTTTCCTCTTTGTTTCGGAGGACACGACTTCCACAGGTTCCAAAAACAATTTGAAATGTGGAATCGTCAGACCACAGGACACTTTTCCAGTTTGCATCAGTCCATCTCAGATGGGCTGGGGCCCAGCGAAGCCGGCGGCGTTTCTGGGTGTTGTTGATAAATGGCTTTGGCTTTGCATAGTAGAGTTTTAACTTGTACATACAGATGCAGCGACAAACTGTAGTTACTGACAGTGGTCTTCTGAAATGTTCCATGTGGTGATATCCTTTACACACTGATGTCTGTTTTTGATGCAGTACCGCCTGAGGGATCCATAATCATGGGCATTCAATGCAGTGATTATCCAGATTCTCTGAACCTTTTGATGATATTACAGACCTTAGATGGTGAAAGCCCTAAATTCCTTCCAATAACTGAGAAATGTTCTTAAACTGTTGGACAATTTGCTCACGCATTTGTTCACAAAGCGGTGACCCTCGTTCAATCCTTGTTTGTGAATGACTGAGCTTTTAATGGAAGCTGCTTTTATACCCAATCACGGCACCCACCTGTTCCCAATTAGCCTGTTCACCTGTGGGATGTTCCAAATAAGTGATTGATGAGCATTTCTTAACTTTCTCTGTCTTTTTTGACACAAGTACCAGCTTTTTTGAAACATGTTGCAGGCATCGAATTCCAAATGAGCTAATATTTGCAAAAAATGACAAAGTTTTCCAGTTCCAACGTAAGTATCTTGTCTTTGCAGTCTATTCAACTGAATATAGGTTGAAAAAGATTTGCAAATCATAACTTCACTGGTTTTGGGGTGTGTAGGATACAAATAGCTAACTCTGCAACTTTTTACTGCAAGTATTGTTCCCCCACCCTAAATTGTAGGACTGTTTTTGTTTATGACTCTTAATGTATTTTGTTGTTTTTTTAATTTACAACCTCTGGTGTTCCGAAGTGCCATGGCCCTCGTACCACAGTTTGGTGAGTCCTAAACTACTAGATTGTATTTGGACTGTCATGTTTAGAAATATTCTAAAGAATAATTGTAGGCTGTTAGAGCAGTTTATTTTTTTATTTATTTATAATATATATATATATATATTTTCTGTTGGAAGAGAAATCTGAATTAAAACAATGAGTTTAGTTGAGAAAACATTTATTGTAGACATATTTATCCACTACCCAAGTGACGATAAGCGGTATAGAAATTGGATGGATGGACTATACCTTTTAATTACTATATTTTTTTAAATAAATGAAAAATACATACATTTTTACAGCATTTTTCATTGAATGAACCCAAAGCCGATTTCCATCCAAGAATAGAAATTAGATAGCACTTATTCTTATAGTTATTGATATGGAATAAGATTTTATTATTATTAATAATGTTAATTATAATAATGATTTGTGATAATAACAAACATTTGGATTATACATAATAGTAATAATAGATAATGGTGTCAAAATTACAGTATTATTAATATGATTATAATACTAATAAACATGACAAATATTTCACAACAAAATAAAAAATTTAACTTAAAAAATGAATAAATGAATTGGACTATTTTTGATTGATTGAACCCAACGCCGTTGTTCATGCAATGATATAAATTAGATAGCACTTATTCTTGTTATTATTGATATTGATTATAATTAGTATTATTAATAATAATGTTAATTATAATAATGATGTGATAATAACAATAACATATGGATTATTATTAATAATAATGAAAATAATTATAAAAATAATGGTAATAATAAACATTTTATTAATATTATAATATTAATAAAAATAAAACAAAATTCACACAAAAACAATTATTAAACTTTAAAAAATGAATAAATGAATTGGACTGTATTTTTGATTGAATGAACCCAAAGCCATTTTTCATGCAATAATAGAAATTAGATGGCACTTATTATTATTGATATTGAATATAATTAGTGTTATTAATAATAATATTAATTATAATACTGATTTGTGATAACATTTGGATTATTATTATTATTAATAATAATAATAATGATGAAAAAATAATGGTAATAATAATAATTAATACTAGTATTATAATAGTAATAAATTAAAAAATTCACAACATTAAAAATTTAACTTAAAAAAATGAATACAAGAATTGACTGCATTTTTGATTGAATGAACCCAAAGCAAATTTTCATGCAAGAATAGAAATTTGATAGCACTTATTCTAATTATTATTGATATTGAATATAATAATTACATTAGTATTCTTAATATTATTTTAAATATAATAATGATTTGGGATAACATTTGGATTATTAGTAATAATAACAAAATTAATGGGAACAGTCATGGAAAATAAATATGGTAATAGTAATAAAAATAACAAAAAAATCACAACAAAATAAATTCAACTTAAACATTTTTATAAATGAATTGGACTGCATTTTGGATTGAATGAACCCAAAGCCATTTTTCATGCAAGAGTACAATTAGATAGCACTCATTCTTAATTATCATTGATATAGAATATAATAATTAAATTAGTATTATTAATAATTATAATAATGATTTTTGATACTATTTGGATTATAATTAATAATAATGATAATAATAAAATAATGGTAACAGGAATTATTATTTTTACTATTATAATAATATTAATAAGAATAACAAAATAATTCACATGAAAATAAAAAAATAACTTACCAAAAAATAATAAAGGAATTGGATTGCATTTTTGATCATGAATTGAATTATGAAATGAGATAGCACTTATTCTTATCGATATCGAATATAATAATTACATAATAATAATAATTATTAAAGGCCTACTGAATTCCACTACTACTGATCACGCAGTGTGATAGTTTATAAATCAATGATGAAATTTTGTTTCAGTACCGTTCACAGCTATAAGTCGTCTCTTTTCATCGCATAATTCCACAGTATTATGGACGTCTGTGTTGGTTAATCTTTTGCAATTTTTTCAATGAACAATGGAGACATAAAAGAAGAAAGCTGTAGGTGGGAAGCGGTGTATTTAATGATAATAATAAAAAATAATGGTAACAATAATAATGATAATAATATTATTATAATAAGGAAAATAATACAAAATTCACAACAAAAAAAAAAAAAACTTTAAAAAACGAAATAAATTTAATAAATGAATGAATTGAATGTATTTTAGATTGAATTGATTGAATGGCAATTTAATAGTAATAATAATAATTTCACAACAAAATTCAAATGTGACTTAAAAAACAGAACATTTTTAAAATGAACAAAAGGTTGATGGTAACACAGTACTTTAATTGTTAACTAGCACCCTTTCCTTGTTTACTTGCAGGTGCCAGAAGTGTTGAGTCAGTGCGGAATGACGAGTGTTACATCTTATTGTTTCCCCGCCTCTAACTGTGCCAGGACACGGCGCAACCATCGTTCCCACCCATCGCCCCACCACAGCAAAATCCGGGCAGCTCTTCAGGTTCCTCGCCTGTTTACAAACACACACAGTCCGCAGGAATCCACCTGATGATCCTCCACTGGAGCAGCTCCAAAAAAACCACCACTCTCCGCTAACCCTCGTCATGTTTTCAGCGCCTTTCACGCAGGAATGCGGCGAAGAGGGAAAGGCGCCGACGTCACTCGCCCTCACGAGCCGCTCCATCAGTGTAGCGTGACCGAAAACGTTGCACCATGTTAAAACTCCCTCTTGGCGGAGTCTCGGCCTCCTCTCGGGGAGTGAGCACAAGGCATTCTGGGCATTCCACGGGGCCTCCACAGGGCGGGGCGGCCTGCTTGCTGGACATGTGCGTTTGATAAAGGCCAAAAGGCTCCTCACAGCCTGACTAAATTAGTGAAAGAAGCCTGGGGATTTAGTTCACTGTTAAGGCTGCAAAGTTGTTATTGTAAAACCTTTCATCAGTCAAATAATTCATTTTACACAGGATTCTTTTTCAAAGTTTTTTAGATCGTAATGTCTTATCACTCAAATGAGCTAAAACGGCAAAGCTACACATACACTATATTGCCGAAAGTATTTGGCCACCCATCCAAATGATGAGAATCAGGTGTCCTAATCACTTGGCCTGGCCACAGGTGTATAAAATCAAGAACTTAGGCATGGAGACTGTTTCTACAAACATTTGTTAAAGAATGGTGATTTCCAGAGTGGAACTGTCATAGGATGCCACCTGTGCAACAAATCCAGGCGTGAAATTTCCTCGCTCCTAAATATTCCAAAGTCAACTTTATTATTAGAAAATGGGAGAGTTTGCTGGAGGAGGAATTATGACGTTCAGTGAAAACAACTTTGAACGATCCAGGATACCAAAACATTTTGGACAATTCCATGCTCCCAACCTTGTGGGAACAGTTTGGAGCGGGGGCCCCTTTCTCTTCCAACATGACTGTGCACAAAGCAAAGTCCATAAAGACATGGATCAATCAATCATCAATCAATGTTTATTTATATAGCCCTAAATCACAAATGTCTCTAAGGACTGTACAAACCATTACGACTACGACATCCTCGGAAGAACCCACGTAAGGGCAAGGAAAACTCACACCCAGTGGGCAGGGAGAATTCACATCCAGTGGGACGCCAGTGACAAAGCTGACTATGAGAAACCTTGGAGAGGACCTCAAATGTGGGCAACCCCCCCCCCCCTCTAGGGGACCAAAAGCAATGGATGTCGAGCTGGTCTAACATGATACTGTGAGAGTTCAGTTCAAAGCGGATCCAAGACAGCAGCGAGAGTCCCGTCCACAGGAAACCATCCCAAGCAGAGGCGGATCAGCAGCGTAGAGATGTCCCCAACCGATACACAGGCGAGCGGTCCATCCTGGGTCCCGACGAGCAGTCCATCCTGGGTCTCGACTCAGGACAGCCAGTACTTCATCCATGGTCATCGGACCGGCCCCCCTCCACAAGGGAGGGTGGGGGACATAGGAGAAAAAGAAAAGAAACGGCAGATCAACTGGTCTAAAAAGGGAGTCTATTTAAAGGCTAGAGTATACAAATGAGTTTTAAGGTGAGACTTAAATGCTTCTACTGAGGTAGCATCTCAAACTGTTACCGGGAGGGCATTCCAGAGTACTGGAGCCCGAATGGAAAACGCTCTATAGCCCGCAGACTTTTTTTGGGCTTTAGGAATCACTAATAAGCCGGAGTCTTTTGAACGCAGATTTCTTGCCGGGACATATGGTACAATACAATCGGCAAGATAGGATGGAGCTAGACCGTGTAGTGTTTTATACGTAAGTAGTAAAACCTTAAAGTCACATCTTAAGTGCACAGGAAGCCAGTGCAGGTGAGCCAGTACAGGCGTAATGTGATCAAACTTTCTTGTTCTTGTCAAAAGTCTAGCAGGCGCATTTTGTACCAACTGTAATCTTTTAATGCTAGACATGGGGAGACATGAAAATAATACGTTACAGTAATCGAGACGAGACGTAACAAACGCATGGATAATGATGCATGACAGAGTCTGGTGTGGATGAACTTGACTGGCCTGCACAGAGTCCTGACCTGAACCCAGGATGAATTAGAACAGAGACTGGGAGCCAGGCCTTCTCAACCAACATCAGTGTGTGACCTCACCAATGCGCTTTTTGAAGAATGGTGGAAAATTCCTATAAACGCACTCCGCAACCTTGTGGACAGCCTTCCCAGAAGAGTTAAAGCTGTAATAGCTGCAAAAGGTGGACCCACATCATGTTGAACCTTATGGGTTAGGAATGGGATGGCACTTCAAGTTCATGTATGAATCAAAGCAGGTGGCCAAATACTTTTGGCACTATATACCTCATGAACAAAATTCCCAATTCAAAACACTGTACTGTTTTTGACCAATGTATGATGCTGTAACGCAGGGGTGTCAAACTCAAAAACAGAGTGGGCCAAAATTTTAAACCGAACAAAGCCGGGGGCCAAGGTTGAACAAATTAACATTTTAATAGGGACCCAAACAAGTTTTGCATTGAATATTGAACAAGCAAGGCTTATATAACTTTACAGTGACATGCAAAATTGAGTTACAAGTAATAATAACAATAATTAAAAAATATTAAGCATATATTAAATAACATTTAAATAAAAATTTAATGCCTCTTTTCTATTTGCAGCCTTCTGAGGTAAATATCAAAATGAAATTTTTCCAAAGGCTAATAAAGTAAAATATTGAAAGTAAAATAACAATTAGGAATGAATCAAACATTCAAGCCTTGAAGTAGCAAGAGAAAGTGAATGAATACAACTTTAATTATTGCTCCGTTTGCTACACTGATTTGCTTTAACAACCTAATAGTGCAAAATCAACTTTCAAAAAACATCACAGAAATAACGTTTAAAAAAAAAAAAAAAAAAAGAAATGGCCTCTTTTGTATTTGCAGCCTTCTGAAGTAAATATCAACATTAACTTTTTCCACTAGCTAATAATTTTGAAAATAAAATAATGAGGTGGTCGGGGTTGGGGGTGGCTATTGTAGCGTCCCGGAAGAGTTAGTGCTGCAAGGGCTTTTGGGTATTTTTTCTGTTGTGTTTCGGTGCGGTTGTTCTCCCGAATTGTGTTTGTCATTCTTGTTTGGTCAGGGTTCAGAGTGTGGCGCATATTTGTAACAGTCTTGAAGTTGTTTATACGGCCACTCTCAGTGTGACCTGTATTGATGTTGATCAAATATGCATTGCATTCACTTTTGTGTGTGTGTGTGTGTGTGTGTGTGTGTACAAGCCGCATATACCATGTGACTTGGCTGGCATACTGTATGTATAGAGGAAAAGTGGACATAACGACAGGTTGTGGAGAACACTAAAGGCAGTGCCTTTAAGGCACGACCCCAATATTGTTGTCCGGGGAGAGATTCGGGAGAATGGTTGCCCTGGGAAATTTTCGGGAGGGGCACTGAACTTCGGAAGTCTCCCTGGAAAATCAGGAGGGTTGGCAAGTATGAGTATAAGCGGTGAATGTGGTGCTACAGCGGGACCGCCGCTGTATAATACCGGCAGGCCAGCTCTAATGTTAATTTGAATGTCTCAAGGGTCCAAATTTGGCCTGCGGGCCAGAGTTTGACACCCATGCTGTAACGACTTGGTATCGGATTGATACCTAAATTTTTGGTATCATCCAAAACTAATGTAAAGCATCCAAACAACTGAAGAATAAGTGATTATTACATTTGAACAGAAGTGTAGATAGAACATGTTAAAACAGAAAGTAAACAGATATTAACCGTAAATAAACAAGTAGATTAATCAGTTTTTACAGCTTGTCCCTCTTAGCTTTGACCAAATAGTAGAATGGAAAATGACACAATATGTTACTGCATATGTCAAAAGACTAAATTAGGATCCTTTGTTTGCTTACTTGCTAGTAAAAGAGAAGTGGTCTTGTATGTTCACAATTTTTTTTTAGGAACAAACTTGCAATAAGAAACATATGTTTAATGTACCTTAAGATTTTTTGTTTAAAAAAAGCCAATAATGCCATTTTATGTGGTGCCCTTTATTTACAAATGTATCAAAATACATTCTGGTACCGGTACCAACATATTGTTATCAAGACAACACTAGTTGCTATTGCTGTGCGTTTGTGTTTGACAGTTTGGACTCTAGACTTTTTTTTTTTTTGGGGGGTATGTTGGGCTAGTAGCAGCGTAGGAATGTAAACATACAGGCTTTTAAAGTAAAAAAAAAACAAAAAACACTTCGTTGTTAAGTGATGAAGCTCTTAAATCAAAACACTTGTATCTCAAATCAGCCACTCCCATCGCAGTGACCCCCCCCCCCCCCTCCAAAACAGAACAATTTAAACATAACATGCTTTTTTTTTTAAGAAAAACACTTTCAAATAAGAAATATTGTATAAAACAATACAATAGATTTTACTACTAACAACTAGAGTAGTTTCATAAAATCTCGTAATCATGTACAACATTTACCTTGGAGAATGTACTTCCACGGTGTCTCCTTGCAGCGGATTCTCTGTCAAACACACCATCAGCGGCGTTCCCATATTTTCATCGATAAATGCCCATCGTTCAGACGTTATTTTAACACTCTCGGCTGTCGTTAGACTCGTTCTTCATAAGAACGGTGCAGACTAGCGGCGATACGCTGACATTTCTTTCTTTAATTCAATGACTATCATCCACTTCTTTTCTGAGCAGTGTACTTCACACTCACTTTCTTCCTTCCCATGATTGGAAAAACAAAGTAATGGCCATTTCAAGCTATTTTGCTAATGCTAGCGAGTAAGACCAGATGTTAAGGGTGGGTTTTCCGAGGTTCACTGTGGACCTCGAGTGGTTCTAGTTAATAGTCAACTGTTCTAAAAGGGGGTTCTGTTTAAAGGCTGGCGTATACAAATGAGTTTTAAGAAGGGACTTGAATGCTTCTACTGACCTGCTAAGACAGGGGTGTCAAAACACATTTTAGATCGAGGCCACATGGAGAAAAATCTACTCCCAAGTGGGCCGGACTGGTAAAATCCTGGCACGATAACTTAAAAATAAAGACAACTTCAAATGGTTTTCTTTGTTTAAAAATAGGAACAAGCACATTCTAAAAATGTACAAATCATAATGTTTTTTTTTTTACATTTACACTTTGCGGTTAGTAGTATTCTAATTTTTGTTATTATTTATATTTTCTGAATATATTTAATTCAATTCATTACATTTAATTTTTTTTGCGGTACAGCTCGGTTGGTAGAGTGGCCGTGCCAGCAACTTGAGGGTTGCAGGTTCGATTCCCGCTTCCGCCATCCTAGTCACTGCTGTTGTGTCCTTGGGCAAGACACTTTACCTACCTGTTCCCAGTGCCACCCACACTGGTTTAAATGTAACTCAGATATTGGGTTTCACTATGTAAAGCGCTTTGAGTCACTAGAGAAAAGCGCTATATAAATATAATTCACTTCACTAATGTTCATCTGTCAACTCATTGGTGTTTATTTTCAATCTATCAAGATGAACAAAAAAATTTATCAAAATCAAATTACAGGATGTTATTTATGTAGTTTGATCATTTTCCTCAACTAGCATCACCTACAAAGTTACAAAGAATTGCTATTGCGACATCCAGTGGACACATTTAGAACAGCAGTTTCTTTCATTCAAAAATTTCAGGTTCATTTTTTATACTCCGCTTTTGTGGCTTTTAATGCCTCACAATCAAACACTTTTATGTTAAAATACTGAACCATAAACATCCGTTCATTTTTTTTAAGATAAAAGTGTTTGATTGCGAGGCATTAAAAGCCACAAAATCTAACGGTTCCATCATACCCACAAACGCTGGCTGAGTAACAAACAATATGAACGTTGCATGGAAAACTTCCCTGCCATTTTCTGCATCCCACGGGGATTCTTCTTTTGTGTTTCTGCACCTGCGGTTCCCACACGAGGTTGCAACATTGTTTGTCAACACTATCTGCTCTCATTTTCTCGCACATTTGATCCTCTGATGTTCTGTGTACCTACACTCTGTCCTCCCCCTGACTAGGCCTGCTGTGTGGGTGTGGTACATGGAACTTAAATTTCCACACTTCAATTAGCCCCGGGGTCCAGGGGACCCGGACATTTATATGTAATATAAATGTGTGTGTGTGTGGGGGGGGGGGGGGGGGGGGGGGGTATGGTGTTTGGTCATTAAATATGTATTCTTCACAGAAAATAGGCCAAAGTCAGTAAGTCTCAGTTTGAAAAATAAATAAATTCTATAATTTTTCTTTTAATAAAAAAATGAAAACGGGTCCCACAGACCCGAACACCACACAATTAATTGCTGATGAGGGTTGATTGATTTTCAAATGCGCCGGAAAATAACCTGTTTTGTATACTGTTGATGTGTTTCAACCTACAGTAGTTCATAAATGTGTTCCAGCATACTTGCCAACCTTGAGACTTCCGATTTCGGGAGGAGGGGGGTGGGGGTGTGGTTAAGAGGGGAGGAGTATATTTACAGCTATCCATCCATCCATTTTCTACCGCTTGTTCCCTTTGGGGGCACTGGTACCTATCTCAGCTACAATCGGGCGGAAGGCGTAGTACACCCTGGACAAGTCGCTACCTCATCGCAGTATGTGTAGAAATCTTTATTTATAATTGAATCATTTATTTTTCAACAAGTTTTTAGTTATTTTTATATATATTTTTCCAAATAGTTCAAGAAAGAGCACTACAAATGAGCAATATTTTTGCACTGTTATACAATTTAATAAATCAGAAACTGATGACATACGGCTGTATTCTACTTCTCTATCTTTTTTTTTTCAACCAAAAATGCTTTGCTCTGATTAGGGGGTACTTCGCTGAAAAAAGCTTGAGAACCACTGCTCTAAAAGCCGTAGATGTTATTGTCACATACGCGTGCACAGTAGATGGCAGTATTGTCCTGTTTAAGTGTGTCACAACATTGCTGTTTACTGCAGACAAACTGCTTTACGGTAGACAAAAACGTGACTGCTGTTGTTGTGTGTTGTGGCCGTGCTGGGGGGACGTTAATGAGACTGCCTAACAATAAACCCACATAAGAAACCAATAACTCGCCCTCGATCATTCTTCAGTTATAACGTCATCGGGCAGACACTCTGTTTATATTGCGGGAAAATCTCCGCCTGAATTTCGGGAGATTTTCGGAAGAAAATTTGTCCCGGGAAGTTTTCGGGAGAGGCGCTGAATTTCGGGAGTCTCCCGGAAAATCCAGGAGGGTTGGCAAGTATGACACTGTATGGTATTTCTCCAGCAATGGTGACATAAATTATGGTAATTTGAGAGGGAATCAATGAAGTCGGACATCACTGAAGGCCTAGGTGGGAGACGCTGGGCCCACCACTGTTGTTACGATATGCTGCAAATGACTTCTTCATTCACAGTCAACAATATTGTGTTTCCAAATGCATTTATTTGAACTCCAGGGCTCTTTTTATGGTGCATTTGACAGCTAATAAAGTGTCCTGCGTGCATTGATAGCCCAAAAAAATGACTGATTAAATGTCATCACGCAACACGATAACATCGGAATTTGTCAAATTGAGTCGTGAAAAAACGTGTTTTTAATAAAAGTACAAACAGGAACACATACCAGATGACAGGCCTGGGCGGGAAGAGGAGTTTAAACAGGGGTGGGCGGGGGGGAGTGGGCTCCTGGTGACGTGCAGGCCCTGCAGGGCGGTGTCTACGGCCCTGAAAAAGTCCGACTGGGGTGTGAGAGCCACATCTGGAATAGTAACGAGAGAGGAGCACGATCACATTCTCAGCTTATTCTTTTTTTCCTCCCCAACCATCTCTCTCTTTTCACGGGAAACCAACTTTGGACTTTTTGTAAGTTTGGACTACTTTTGTTCTTCTCTTGCGGTTTTGAATGTGTCTTTTTTTTATTTTTTTTTGCCTTTTCGCTATGCAAACCTGAACTCCCCCCTTCTTTCTGGACTTTAACTCCGACTTTAACGGAGATTCTGACTCGGATTTATCGCGTAAGAAATAACA
Organism: Nerophis ophidion; assembly: GCF_033978795.1. NCBI lineage: Eukaryota > Metazoa > Chordata > Actinopteri > Syngnathiformes > Syngnathidae > Nerophis > Nerophis ophidion. Next base: position 13,479,718 of record NC_084633.1, on the reverse strand, counting down.
TTGCGAACAAAACAGCAGCGTCGTCACTTTTCCATGCGCGTTCCTTTACTTACTACCGAACCTTTTTTTTTCAAGACCTTTTAAGTGGTTTAAAGTTCATTTTCCGGTGACTAAAGAATGCCTTGCGACACTTTCATTTCGTCGTAGACGCTTTTTTTTTTTTTTTTGGTGGGAAAAGTTAATTTGTAACAGGATACTCTCTCGCTGAAGTAAACATTGCGGTTAGTGCGAAAAGTGGGAAAATGTCTCCCTCTAGCGTCCGTAGCGAGGAAGTGCATCGATTCTTACCCCCCCTGGTTTAAAACAATTCACATGTTTTGTCTTTTAACGTGTGTTTTCTCTTCCTAGAATACTTGAAAATGCTGCTCATCTTGCTTGGAGTGCTCCTCTTGCACATTATCATCCTCATTCTTCTAATTGTGTCAACAGCAGCCAGTGTAAGTACTTTTTTTTTTTTTTTACATCCTTTATGTTCATATTCTGTAGAAAAACTATGGGAAAACGGGATAATTTGTATGATCTATTTTATATTTTTCCATTGAAGTTGTCATAAAAACTCTGAAAAGTTAGAGTTTACGAAAGTGGCTGGTGATGTAAAGCTCATGAAGCTCGAAAAAAAAATTAATAAAAATGAAGAAACGGAGAAAAATCTACTCCCAAGTGGGCCGGACTGGTAAAATCGCGGCACCATAACTTAAAAATAAAGACCACTTCAAGTTGTTTTCTTTGTTTAAAAATAGGAACAAGCACATTATGAAAATGTATAAATCGAAATGCTGTTGGTTTTTGTTGTTTTACATTTTCATGTATTTTTTGTCATTTTCTGAATACATTTAATTTCATTATTTACATTTAATGTTCATCAGTCAACTCATTGGTGTTCATTTTCAATCCATCAAGATGAAAAAAAAAATCAAAATCAAATTACAGAATGTTTTTTTATGTAGTTTGATAATTTTCCTCAACTAGCATCACCTCCAAAGTTACAAATAACTGCTATTGCGACATCCGGTGGACATATTCAAAACAGCAGTTTATTTCATTCAAAAATTTCAGGTTCATTTTTATACTCCGCTTTTGTGGCTTTTAATGCTTCACAATCAAACACTTTTATGTTAAAATACTGAACAGATGTTTACCTTATTCTAATAAACATATGTTCAGTATCCTGGCACCATATCTTTAAAATAAAGACCACTTCAAAATTGTTTTCTGTGTTTAAAAATAGAACAAGCGCATTCACCTTTCACTGGAACTAAGGAGCCAAGCCCAACTCCTGTAAAACCAACCCCACACCATAATTCCTCCTCCACCAATTTTCACACCCGGCACCATGCAGTCCGAAATGCACCGTTCTCCTTTGCCAGATGGAAAAATTGTGACTCATCACTCCAGAGAAGGCGTTGCCACTGCCCTAGGGTCCAGTGACTACGTTATTTACACCACTGGGTGATGTCTGGCCTAGATCAGGGGTGTCAAACTCATTTTAGATTGATACTTTTATTAGTAGATTGCACAGTTCAGTACATATTCCGTACAATTGACCACGAAATAATAACACCCGAATAAGTTTCTCAACTTGTTTAAGTCGGGGTCCACGTTAATCAGTTCATGGTAAAGTCAATACATCGGGGGGGCCACATGGAGAAAAATGTACTTCCAAGTGGGCCAGACTGGTAAAATCACGGCGCGATAACTTAAAAATAAAGACACCTTCAAATTGTTTTGTTTGTTTAAAAATAAAACGAGCACATTCTGATAATGTACAAACCATAATGTTGTTGCAAGGTTTTTTTACACTTACATAGTATTCTATCTTTGTCATTATTTATTTTTTTCGGAATAAATGGAATTCAAGAAATGTGCAATGGACGTCGAGTGGATTTAGTTAGTAGTGCGAGAGTCCAGTACGTGGACCCCGACTTAAACAAGTTGAAAAACTTATTCGGGTGTTACCATTTAGTGGTCGATTGGACGGAATATGTACTTATAAAATTTCCAATCAATCCATAGTGATCCAGCAGGGGATTATCTTGAGTGGAGACTGGTCCGTGGTCACCGAATAACCTCTCCACGCAGGAGAGGGTGGGCAGAGCAGAAAAGAGGCGGCAGATCAACTGGTCTAAAAGGGGGGGTCTATTTTTAAAGGCTAGAGTATACAAATGAGTTTTAAGATGGTTGTTCTGACTTCTACTAAAACACAAAGGTTTTCAAACTCATTTTAGATCGGGCAGTCACATGGAGAAAAATCTACTTCTAAGTGGGCCGGACTGGTAAAATCACGGCATGATAACTTAAAAATAAAGACAACTTCCGATTGTTTTCTTTGTTTAGAAATAGGGACAAGCACATTCTGAAAATGTGCAAATTATAATGTTTTCTTACACTTACATAGTATTCTATATTTGTCATTATTTATATTTTCCGAATAAATGTAATTCAATTCAATACATTTAATGTTCACCACCTGCTCAGTGGCCTTGTGGTTCGAGTGTCCGCCCTGAGATGGGTAGGTCGTGAGTTCAAACCCCGGCCGAGTCACGCCAAAGAGTATAAAAATGTTGATATTTTTCATTTTTAAACCATAACAAAATATATGGATTTTTTTTTTTTTTCTCTCACCTTTTAGGGCTCCCGGGGACCATACAGGGTCTCAGTCATTACTACTAATAAAACTTCAGGTTGATATGATGTAAAAAAAAAAAAAAAGTTTTATGCCTTGTTTGTCAAATAATATAAATAAAAATATTAAAAAATATATGTATCTTTTTTTTAAATTAATTTCTAAAATGACTGTTACAGTCATTTTAAAAGTATTGGGTTAATAAGTTAAGCATGACGATGGCAAAGACTAAAACAACTAATAATAATAGTTTATAATAATTATACATTAAAATAAATAAAACTAAAATATTAAAAATATATATTTCAAAAGAAATTTCCACTGAGGGCCGCACATGGAAAAATTAAAACAAGCGGGGGCAATTTTGATATTTTTCATTTTTAAACCATAACAAAATATATGGATTTTTTTATTTATTTTTTTTTTTACCTCAGTCATTACTACTAATAAAACTTCAGGTTGATATTTAAGTTAAAAAAAATAAAAAAAAGTTTTATGCCTTGTTTGTCAAATAATATAAATAAAAATATTGAAATATATATATATATATATATATATATATTTTTTTTTAAATTAATTTCTAAAATGAATGTTACAGTCGTTATTTTAAAAGTATTGGGTTAATAAGTTAAGCATGACGATGGTAAAGACTAAAACATCCATTTTTCTACCGCTTATTCCCTTTTGGGGTCGCGGGGGGCGCTGGCGCCTATCCCAGCTACAATCGGGCGGAAGGCGGGGTACACCCTGGACAAGTCGCCACCTCATCGCAGGGCCAACACAGATAGACAGACAACATTCACACTCACATTCAAACACTAGGGCCAATTTAGTGTTGCCAATCAACCTATCCCCAGGTGCATGTCTTTGGAAGTGGGAGGAAGCCGGAGTACCCGGAGGGAACCCACGCATTCACGGGGAGAACATGCAAACTCCACACAGAAAGATCCCGAGCCTGGATTTGAACCCAGGACTGCAGGAACTTCGTATTGTGAGGCAGATGCACTAACCCCTCTGCCACCGTGAACTAATAATAATAGTTTATAATAATTATAAATTAAAATAAATGAAACTAAAATATACTAATAATAATAGTTTATAATAATTATAAATTAAAATAAATGAAACTAAAATATATATTTCAAAAAAATTTCCACATGGAAAAATTAAAACAAGCGGGGGCAATTTTGATATCTTTCATTTTTAAACCATAACAAAATATATGGATTTTTTTTTTTTTTACCTCAGTCATTACTACTAATAAAACTTCAGGTTGATATGAAGTTAAAAAAAAAAAAAATTAAAATTTTTTATGCCTTGTTTGTCAAATAATATAAATAAAAATATTTAAAAAAAATATATATATATATATATATATATATATATTTTATTAATTTCTAAAATGAATGTTACTGTCATTATTTTAAAAGTATTGGGTTAATAAGTTAAGCATGACGATGGTAAAGACTAAAACAACTAATAATAATAGTTTATAATATTTATACAATAAAATAAATAAAACAAAAATATTAAAAGTATATATTTCAAAAAAAATTCCACTGAGGGCCGCACATGGAAAAATTAAAACAAGCGGGGGCGATTTTGATATTTTTCATTTTTAAACCATAACAAAATATATGGATTTTTAACCTTTTTTTTTTTTTACCTTTTAGGGCTCCCGGGGATCATAAATGGTCTCAGTCATTACTACTAATAAAACTTCAGGTTGATATGAAGTAAAAAAAAAAAAAAAGGTTTTATGGCTTGTTTGTCAAAGACAACTTGTTTTTTTTATAGTATAACTGAAATATGCAGTTTTTATTAATTAGAGCCATAAAAGATCAATAATGCAGGGCACCATTGATTTTAATTCATTATTAAATTTGAGTAATCACAGTGCAAAGACAAATAAAATCCCATTAGATATAATTGGGGTGCAAAAGGTGCTGCACTCAAAATGATATATTTTATTAGTTGTTTTTTTTAACTATCAACACTTGTTACAAGATCAACTTCAGATATATCTGTCGATTTTACATTTGAACTATTTTGTTTGTTTTAAAGAAAACTTTGATGTATTTATATGGACAACCACACAATATATGCAATATTTTTTTCCACATAAAACACTTTGAAAGTGACATTTTTGAAGTAATTTGAGCCTTGAAAATAATTCATTATTGCATTGATTTTTTTTTTTTGTCTTTTTTTTTTTGAGCAATGGCAAAAACAGAAAAACAAAGACAAATGAAAAAAAAAAAACAGCCTGCAAGGCAGTGATAATTTTGACAACAAAATTTGATTTAGTTTTAGTCACAGTCTTTTGACTAAAATGTAATTTAGTTTTAGTCATAATTTAGTTATTTAAATTGTTTTAGTTTTAGTCTAGTTTTAGTTGACGAAATATCATGAGATTATAGTCGACGAAAACTGCAGTAGATTTAGTCGACTAAAGGGTAAATATGTAAACTTTCCCTTCAATTTCTGAAAGTCAAAGCAAAACGGCGGAAAAATCACCGATAGAAGTCGTATTTTGATGAAAATCATGTCTCAAATTTAGTATTTCACGAGTAAGCCGTGTAATAAACGGGATAACGTCGCGTGAGTTGTATGTTGTGGAAAATACTTACCTGTGTGTGGATTTCGGGGTGATTCGACTGTAAATGTCGCTTCAAGTTTGTTGTGTTTTTCCCCGTAATCCTCGATCTGCATTTCTTACACTGCGTCTTGTTATCTTTGATGTCAAATATAAAATGTCCCCATATGTCCTCTCTCCTCTTCCTCCCCGGCGTTGACATGTTGTCTTCTGTTGTCAGTCTCAAACGCAAACTACGTTCACGTAACTTCCTTACCACGTCGCTCTGATTGGTTCTCTTCCCAACTCCTCCCGCCTTTTCCTAACGAAATGAGTTCCGATTGGATCTCGTCTCTGGCAGACATTTTCGTCTCGTTTTTATTCGTTGACGAATATGTCAATACACCTCGTCATCGTCTTAGTCCATCCATCCATCCATCCATCCATCCATCTTCTTCTGCTTATCCGAGGTCGGGTCGCGGGGGCAGCAGCCTAAGCAGGGAAGCCCAGACTTCCCTCTCCCCAGCCACTTCGTCTAGCTCTTCCCTGGGGATCCCGAGGCGTTCCCAGGCCAGCCGGGAGACATAGTCTTCCCAACGTGTCCTGGGTCTTCCCCGTGGCCTCCTACCGGTTGGACGTGCCCTAAACACCTCCCTCGGGAGGCGTTCGGGTGGCATCCTGACCAGATGCCCGAACCACCTCATCTGGCTCCTCTCGATGTGGAGGAGCAGCGGCTTTACTTTGAGTTCCTCCCGGATGACAGAGCTTCTCACCCTATCTCTAAGGGAGAGCCCCGCCACACGGCGGAGGAAACTCATTTCGGCCGCTTGTACCCGTGATCTTATCCTTTCGGTCATGACCCAAAGCTCATGACCATAGGTGAGGATGGGAACGTAGATCGACCGGTAAATTAAGAGCTTTGCCTTCCGGCTCAGCTCCTTCTTCACCACAACAGATCGGTACAACGTCCGCATTACTGAAGACGCCGCACCGATCCGCCTGTCGATCTCATTATCCACTCTTCCCCCACTCGTGAACAAGACTCCTAGGTACTTGAACTCCTCCACTTGGGGCAGGGTCTCCTCCCCAACCCGGAGATGGCATTCCACCCTTTTCCGGGCAAGAACCATGGACTCGGACTTGGAGGTGCTGATTCTCATTCCGGTCGCTTCACACTCGGCTGCGAACCGATCCAGTGAGAGCTGAAGATCCCGGCCAGATGAAGCCAACAAGACCACATCGTCTGCAAAAAGCAGAGACCTAATCCCGCGGCCACCAAACCGGAACGCCTTGACTGCGCCTAGAAATTCTGTCCATAAAAGTTATGAACAGAATCGGTGACAAAGGGCAACCTTGGCGGAGTCCAACCCTCACTGGAAATGTGTCCGACTTACTTCCAGCAATGCGGACCAAGCTCTGACACTGATCATACAGGGATCGGACTGCCATAATAAGACAGTCCGATATCCCATACTCTCTAAGCACTCCCCACAGGACTTCCCGAGGGACACGGTCGAATGCCTTCTCCAAGTCCACGTAAATTATTTTTTATTTAGTTATTGTCTCGTTTTAGCCGGGAAAAAAAAGGACAATTTTTCGTCAACAAACTTAACACTGCTGCAAGGCAGCTTTGGGTCAAGATTGCAACTTTTTCTCGTTAAATTTCACATCATTCCACTTTTAAAAAAATGTTTTTAAACATTTTTGCAATATCATTTCCAGAATGTGTGGCGGGCCTGTAAGCAATTAGCCACACTTTGGACACCCCTGATCTCCAATGATACAAATATGTGCTATGGCGACATCCAGTGGACACATTTAGAACAGCAGTTTGTTTCATTCTAAAATTTCAGGTTCAAACTCTGATAAAACCTGTTCTGCGGGCCGTACGTTTGCCACCCCTACTAAACGCTGTTTGTTGTTGTGTTTACCAGGCCTGGTCTGTAGGTGGCGACACAAGCACAGATCTGTGGTACAACTGCTTGACCAGCAATGGAGGCTATCAGTGCAGCCCGGCCAGCAACGAAGGTTAGTCGAGCACGCCGTTGAAAATGGAGATTTTAAACACGTGTTTATTATTATTTAATGTGCGTCACGCCATTGTTTACAGATTGGATCCAGGCGGTGCAGGCCCTCATGATCCTGGCCGTGCTCTTCTGCTTCTTCTCCCTCATCGCTTTCGTGTTCCAGCTGTTCAGACTGGTGAAGGGCGGACGCTTCTTCTTCACCGCCATCTTCCAGATCTTGGCCAGTGAGTTTGCTCACGCCCCGCAATTTTCACGCCACACGTGCCGCCGTTTGTTGAGTGTGGGTTTGAAAAGGGGGCGGAGCCAACCCCCCCACCCACATAGGCAGGGCGGGGTTGACACTAAGTTGACCTCCGCGTTGTAGACGAGTCATCGGTGCACGGTGGTAATGTCCGATTGACATCTTATTTACACAATTTACATTTTTATAATGAATTGCTTGACTTAGATGCCTCATTTGTGGACCCTTTAAGGCAGGGGTGTCCAAACTTTTTCCAATGAGGGCCGCAGACTGAAAAATCTAAGTAGGCGGGGGCCCATTTGATATTTTTCTTTTTTAAAAGCAATACAATAGTTGTTGTTTTTTTACCTTTATGGCTTTCCTCAAGTTTGGTCCCCGGTCTCCAGAAGGGTGTCAGTCATAAAAATGTTAGAAATAAGTCATAAATTATCTTTTTTTTCATTTAACGCTTGAATTTTGAGATCAACTTCACGTCTGTTTGTCTTTATAACATTTTTTAAAATTTTGTTAATGTTTATTCCCTTTATGTCAAAACCCTTATTTATATAGCAAACACACAAACTATGCAAAATTTTCCCCCAAAACATTTCAAAGTGGAATATTTGACATGAAGTAATTGGAACCCTAAATAGGTCAATAATTCATAACAATAAAAAAATAATAAGTGTTGAAAATAAGCCAAATGTATATTTATATTTTTTTACTTTTAACGCTTAAGTCTGTAGATCTCTTAATTATAAGATGTTATAATTTTTTTTCATACTTTTGTGTTTGTTTTATGCCCTTTTTGTGAAAGAAAACTTTGTTTTGCACAAAATATGCAATATTATCCCCCCAAAATATTTAAAAGTGAAATTGTTTCCAGTGAAGTAATTGGAGCCTTCAGCAGGTCTTTGTGTTATTAGTGTCAACATTGCAACTTTTTCTTGTTACATGTCACTGTTTACTCTTTTATTACCCTCTTTTATGTTTGAAATTTTTATTATAGTATTTTTTTAGAATGGGCCGGGGGCCATTAACAAATTAGCTGGGGGCCACAAATGGCCCTCGGGCCGGACTTTGGACACGCCTGCTTTAAGGACACCGTACTAAGCCTGAGTGAGCCGAAACAGTCAATAATTATTATTAAAGTGTATAGAGAATAGATAAATAGCTAAAATGACTAATAATAATTTATCTTTAATGACAATAACACATGGAAAAAATAATGAAAAAAAATAAAATAAGCACAATAAATAGTAATACTAAATTATGATTTGTTATGAATAAAATAAATACCTTATATTATTGTAATAATATAATAAAAAAGTATAAAATTGTTAAAGACTAAATAACAACGAATTATATATTTTTTGTAAATAGACATAAAAAATTGATTTAAAAAAATATATGATTGACTTAACTAATTTCATATTACAAAACTGTTGTGTTACTCATTCACGGATGCCATTTTACTCTAAAAAGGTCAGTAAATGGATGTTTATATTTGTAAACGCTCTGAAGTGGGAAAGGAGTAGGTTTAACTAAGCTTTGCTTCTTCCTACTCCTTTTCGGACATGATGTAAACAGAAATTATATGAAATTGTGGGATGTATTATGCTGGAAGTGTGTTCATGTTCGAAATAAACCAAAATAAAAAAAGAAAGAAGACAACAAACCCATAAATAAGTAACAATATTTTAATTAATAATTATTATTATTATTTTGAGTGAATGAGTACTGAATAAAATAACAGTAAAATGTGATCCATCCATCCATCCATCATCTTCCGCTTATCCGAGGTCGGGTCGCGGGGGCAGCAGCCTAAGCAGGGAAGCCCAGACTTCCCTATCTCCAGCCACTTCGTCTAGCTCTTCCCGGGGGATCCCGAGGCGTTCCCAGGCCAGCCGGGAGACATAGTCTTTCCAACGGTTCCTGGGTCTTCCCCGTGGCCTCCTACCAGCTGGACGTGCCCTAAACACATCCCTAGGGAGGCGTTCGGGTGGCATCCTGACCAGATGCCCGAACCACCTCATCTGGCTCCTCTCGATGTGGAGGAGCAGCGGCTTTACGTTGAGTTCCTCCCGGATGGCAGAGCTTCTCACCCTATCTCTAAGGGAGAGCCCCGCCACACGGCGGTAAAATGTGATAAAGTCTTAAAAAACATTAAGAATATTTCATATGTACAATGAATTTAATACTCATGCATTTAAGATTTTTAAGTTAATAAATTAATTATAATGAATTATAATAGTTACTCATAACTATAAACAAATATATACCAATAAGAATAAACATAATGTAATAAAAATAATAGGTAAACATTTAAAGTAGTAAATGACATATTAAGAAATAAATAATAATACTTAATAGTAATCGTTTTGATAAATAGTTTAAATATGGCATATTATTAAAATACAATAATACATGGAGACATTATTTGATAAAAATAAAGTAAGCACGATAAACATTAGTGCTAAATAATTCATAATTTGTTATGAATGAAAGAAATACCGTAAAATATATATAAAAAAGGTATGATATTGGCTAAGACTAAATAACAACAAATACTATATTTTTTTGTAATTAGAAAAAAAAATATTTTTTTTTCAAAATTAACATAAATAAGGAAAAATATTTTTATCAATAATTATTATCATTTTGAGTACATCAGTACTGACTAAAATAACAGTAATCTGTAAAATGGGACAGTCTTAAAAAAATATAAAAAATATTTAATTTGTACAATGAATTTAATATTCATGCATTTAAGATCATTAAGTTATTAAGTTATTAACTTGATAATTTCAGTTAGATGTTGGCAAATACTATGGTAGTTACTCATAGCCGTAACTATAAACAAAAATGTATACAAATAAGAATAACAATAATGTATATTAAATGAGTAAATAATATTGTAAAGTAATTTCATGAGATATAACAAGTCTTCAATAAAAATAAAGTAGTAAATAACAATACTTATTAATAATCGTTTTAATAAATTGTATAAATACTGCATATTAATAAAATACAATAATACATGGAAACAATGTAAAGGAATAAACTATATTTGATAAAAAAAACAAAGTAAGCACAATAAATATTAATACTAAATAATTCATAATTTGTTATGAATAAAATAAATACCGTAAAATAGATAATAAAAAGTATAATATTGGTAAAGACTAAAGAATAATGAATAATATATTTTTTTGTAATTAGAAATAGAAAATGTTTAAAAAACAACAACACATAAATAAGGAATATTTTCATCAATACTTATTATTTTGAGTACATCAGTACTGACTAAAATAACAGTAATCTGTGAAATGTGACAGACTTAAAAAAACATAAAAAATAATATAATAGTTACTAATAAATGTATACAAATGAGAATAAAATTAATGTATATTGTATGACTAAATATCATTGTAAAGTAATTTCATGAGATATAACAAGTCATCAATAAAAAAACTACAAAATGAAAAGTAATAAATTACATATTAATAAATAAAGTACGCGCAAAAAATAATATTACTTAATAGTAATCGTTTTAATAAATAGTCTGAATATTACATATTCATAAAATACATAGCATAATAATAAAAAATTATAATACTATTAAAAAACATATTATAAGACCATAGTTTTGAGCACATGGGCACAATCTAAAAAAAAAAACTATAAAAATCTATAAAATGTAACGAATAAAAATATATTTAAAAAAAATTGTATAATGAATGTTACATTTATTTTTTTCAAAAGTATTGGGTTAATAAGTTAAGCATGACGATGGTAAAGACTAAAACAACAAATAATAACTATACATTAAAATAAATAAAACAAATAATCTTTAAAAAGTATATACTTTAAAAAGAAATTATTTATATAATGAATGTTAAATTATTTTGTTTTACGAGTATTGGGTTAATAAGTTAAGCATGACGATGGTGAAGACTAAAAAACAAATAATAATTATACAATAAAACAAATACAAATATTAAAAAAAATATATAGTTTTAAAAATTAATTTCTATAATGAATGTAACAGTCATTATTTTAAAAGTATTGGGTTAGTAAGTTAAGCATGCCGATGGTAAAGACTAAAACAGCTAATAATAATAGTTGATAATAATTATACATTAAAATATATAAAACAAAAATATAAAAAATATATATTTAAAAAAAAATTATTTAATGAATGTTACATTCATTCTTTTACAAATAAAATTATCTTAAAATATTTACATATATTTGAAAATTAAATTCTATAATTGTTACAGTCATTCTTTTAAAAGTATTGGGTTATTCAGTTAAGCATGACGATAGTGAAGACTAAAACAACAAATAATAATCATACATTAAAATAAATAAACCAAATAAAAATATTTAAAAATATATATATATATTTTTTTAAATTAAATTCTATACTGAATGTTAAAGTCATTATTTCAAAAGTTTTGGGTTAATAAGTTAAGCATGACCATGGTAAAGACTAAAACAACAAATAACTATACATTAAAATAAATACGAACGTTTTTTTTTTAATATATATATATATATATATATATTTTTTTTTTTTAAATTAAATTCTATAATGAATGTAACAGTCATTATTTTAAAAGTATTGGGTAAATAAGTTAAGCATGACTATGGTAAAGACTAAAACGACAAATAATAATAGTTGATAATAAAAATAAATAAAACGAATACAAATATTAAAAATATATATGTATTTTTCCCCAAAAATAATTTCTATAATGAATGTTACATTCATTATTTTAAAAGTATTGGGTTAATAAGTTAAGCATGACTATGATAAAGACTAAAACAACAAATAATAATAGTTGATAATAATTTTACATTGAAATGAATACAATATATATATATATATATATATATATGTGTATGTATGTATGTATGTATGTATGTATGTGTATATATACATGTATATATACATATATATACATGTGTATATATATATATATATACATGTGTATATATATATATATATATATATATATATATATATATACATGTGTATATATATATATATATATACATGTATATATATATATATATATATATATATATATATATATACATGTGTATATATATATATATATATATATATATATACATGTGTATATATATATATATACTGTATATATATATATATGTGTGTATATATATATATGTGTGTACATATATATATATATATATATATATATATATATATATAATTTCTACCAAATTCCACCCGGACAACAATATTGGGGGCGTGCCTTTAAGGCACTCCCTTTAGCGTTCCTTACAACCTGTCATCACTTCTGCTTTTCCTCCGTACAAACAGCGTGCCGAACCCAGTCACATTAATATTTGCGGCTTTTACACACACACACACACACACACACACAAGTGAATGCAAAGCATACTTGGTCAACAGCTATACAGGTCACACTGAGGGTGGTCGTATGAAAACAACTTTAACACTGTTACAAATATGCGCCACACTGTGCACCCACACCAAACAAGAATGACAAACACATTTCGGGAGATCAAATTGTATTTAATATACCATTGATGATTTTTGTTTTGTTTTTTGAAAGTTGATTTTGCACTGTTAAGTTATGTGTTATAGCAAATTAGTGCAGCAAACTGAGCAGTAATGAACTTTTTATTCATGCACATTCTCTTGCTACTTCAAGGCTTCAGTGTTTGATTCAGTCATTATTATCATTTTATTTTCAATTTTATTATTAGCCTGTGGAAAAAAAATATTTTGATGTTTACCACAGAACGCTGCAAATAGAAAAGAGGCATTCCATTTTTAGGGTCCGCCAGGCCCATTGCAAAAGGACTCCCAAAGGAATCCTTTTGCAATGGGTCAAAGGACCCTATTGAAACTGTAAGGTTTTATTATTATTATTATTATTCTTTATTGTTATTATTCCGCACCTTCGCACCCTAATTTGACCCCCTTAACATGCTTCAAAACTCACCAAATTTGACACACACGTCGGTATGGAAAACTTTCCCAACTTATTAAGCAACCAAACCCCAAAAATCAAAATTGCGCGCTAGCGCCTCCTAGGAAGAAACAAACTACAGACTGCTTGTAACTTCCGTTAGCAATGTCGTAGAGACATGAAACAAAAACCTCTATGTAGGGCTGACTTAGACCTAGATTTCATTATTTTACTTTCTAGGGCATAAATCAACAGAAATTTTGCAAAAACCCATTCAAAGCAAAATTTTCGCAAAAAATGCAATTTTGGCCTCTTTGAGCTGTAATTTGACCCCCTTATAATGCTTCAAAACTCACCAAACTTGGCACACACATCAGGACTGGCGAAAATTGCGATCTAATTAAAAAAACAAACCCCAAAACTCAAAAATGCGCTCTAGCGCAATTTTTGAATAAAACACAGAAAAAACAGACAAAACTGCTTGTAACTTCTGGTAGGAGTGTCAGAGAGACCTGAAACAAAAACCTCCATGTAGGTTTTACTTAGACCTACATTTTAATAATTGACATCCTTCAGCAAAAATCAACAGGAAGTTAAAAATTACCCCTTCAAAATAAAAGTTTTGTAAACACCCGTCACCTTTTTTCAAACGTTATCTCCTCTGAGCTTGTTTGTCGTTTCGGCTTCAAACTTGCACAGGAGAGAGTTTGAACCCATCTGATTAAAGTTATCGAAAGAGTTTTGACTACTGCTCCGGTTTTGATTTTATGCGCCTTCAAAGAACCCCTGCGCAAAGTTTCCTAAAAAATTTAATTTTTGCCTCTTTGAGCTGTAATTTGACCCCCTTAAAATGCTTCAAAGTGCAAGTTAAAGCTCAAGTATGCAAAGCGAAAGCCATTTATCAACAACATCCAGAAACGCCAATCTGTAATTTCACCCCCTTAACATGCTTCAAAACTCACCAAATTTTACACACACATTAGGACTGGCGAAAATTGCCATGTAATAAAAAAACCAAACCCCGGAAATCAAAATTACGCTCTAGCGCCCCTTAGGAAAAAACACAAACAAAACTGCTTATAACTTCTGTTAGGAATGTCTTAGAGACATGAAATTAAAACTTCTATGTAGGTCTGACTACGACCAGGGCTTGAGTCGCGGGGGCAGCAGCCAAAGCGGACCTGACCAAAGCAGCTTTAATTATTAAAATTGTATTTGATATTCCATTGATATTTTTTTATTATTATTATTTGAAACTGGATTTTGCATGTCACTATAAACTTATATAAGCCTTGCTTGCTCAATATTCAACGCAAAACTCATTTGCGTCCCTATTAAAAGGTTAATTTGTTCAACTTTGGCCCGCGGCTTTGTTCAGTTTTAAATTTTGGCGTGTTGTATTTATCATTTTTTAAGCCATGACTTGCAATGACGTCATCGATGTTCTCCCCAGGTCTGTTCGTGATGTGCGGGGCCATCATCTACACGGTGATGAGGGCGGACAGCGTCGCCGGCTTGGAGTTCGGCTACGCTTACGTCCTGGCCTGGGTGGCGTTCCCGCTCTGCCTCATCAGCGGCCTCATCTACATCGTGCTGAGGAAGAAGGAATGAGTAAGAAGAGGAGGATGAGTAATGGGAGGAGGAGGAAGAAGAAGAGGCGTCGCACTGTGCCTACTGCCCACAGACCAACACAGACTGACATCATCACTACCATCGCAAAAAACAAAAAAACACACAATTTGAGTCGTCGAGCTGACACGTCGGACACGTTGCCACGCAATCATCCCGCCTTCAAGATGTACATAGCGTCTGTGGTTTTTAGACATATTTATAGCATTTTTACGTTGTACATAGCGTCGTGTTAACATTGTCTCCCTCGTGGTTACGAGTGTGTGTCTCTCACACAACATGCAGCTGTGCCAAAGAATTGTCGCTTCAGCCGACCGATTATTTTACGTTTGTTGTCGTTTTTGTTTGTCGACGTGCCTTAACTTCCTGAAGGAATTGACAAAACTATTGAACCATGAAGTGTCTTGTTTTTGTTTTTTTTAATTTTACCTGAATTATGTCACTTGATATTACAAATAAAACATGTTGCATTTTGTTACCTAGTTTTGGACAACAATGGTGCTTTTTTTAAAAAACATTTTTATGCATAGCCTCTTTTGTTTGTGTATCGACTTTATCTTGTCCTTTTGATTAATTTGCTTTGTACAAGTGCAAAGTTCCAAGTATTGTCAGTATTATTTGAAATAAACCTTCACTTGACAATAAAAATTAAAAAAAAGTTCCCTTGGATAAAGTAGTTATGCACTTGAATAGTGTTTGTTTACACAGTCGGACGTTGCAGTACTAGAAAACAACCACTAGAGGTAAGTGTTGTCCACACAAAAATACAGCATGGCTTTCAATAAGGGCGTTTCTCAGCAAGGATAAAATAGATAGTTTGCAGGTGTTCGAGGCAACCTTGAGACCTCCGATTTTGGGAGGTGGGGGCGTGGTTAAGAGGGGAGGAGTATATTTACGGCTAGAAAAGTGCAGATTTAAAACATGACATCAAAAATATATATTTATTATGAGAAATCATTAAGAGGATCAGTGTTTCCACAAAGATAAATATCATTAATTATTAATAATAACATAGAGTTAAAGGTAAATTGAGGATATTGGCTATTTCTGGCAATCTATTTAAGTGTGTATCAAACTGGTAGCCCTTCGCATTAATCAGTACCCAAGAAGTAGCTCTTGGTTTCAAAAAGGTTGGTGACCCCTGCCGTAGATGTACAGTCAATGGCAGTATTGTCCTGTTTAAGAGCGTCACAACATTGCTGTTTACGGCAGACAAACTGCTTTACGGTAGACGGAAACGTGACTGCTGTTGTTGTGTGTTGTGGCGGCGCCGGGAGGACTTTAATGAAACTGCCTAACAATAAACCCACATAAGAAACCGAGGACTCGCCCTCGATTATTCTACAGTTATGATGTCATTGGGCAGGCTCGCTGTTTATATTGTGGGAAAGCGGACGTGAAAACAGGCTGTCGACACGTCACTCAGGTCCGCATGGAGCTGGACGGGGCGTGGCCTCCAGCTCCGCTTGAATTTCGGGAGAAAATTTGTCCCGGGAGGTTTTCGGGAGAGGCGCTGAATTTCGGGAGTCTCCCGGAAAATCCGGGAGGGTTGGCAAATATGGTTCTAGGTGATTTGTTTGTTTATTTACTTTACCTTTCTTTCTTTCTTTCTTTCATTCTTTCTTTCTTTCTTTCTTTCTTTCTTTCCTTCTTTCTTTCTTTCTTTCTTTCAAGCTTATTTAATCCTACCCCTTTCCCACTTCAGATCGTCTATATATATATATATATATATGTATTTATATAATTTTTATATATTTTCTTTCTTTCTTTCTTTCTTTCACATAATTTCACTTTCTTTCACGTAATTTCACTTTCTTTCAAATAATTTCTTTCTTTCTTTCACATAATTTCTTTCTTTCTTTCTTTCTTTCACATAATTTCACTTTCTTTCTCATAATTTCTCTTTCTTTCACATAATTTCTTTCTTTCTTTCTTTCTTTCTTTCTTTCTTTCTTTCTTTCCTTCTTTCTTTCTTTCTTTCTTTCTTTCTTTCTTTCTTTCAAGCTTATTTAATCCTACCCCTTTCCCACTTCAGAGCGTCTATATATATATATATATATATATATATATATAATTTTTATATATTTTCTTTCTTTCTTTCTTTCTTTCTTTCACATAATTTCACTTTCTTTCACGTAATTTCACTTTCTTTCACATAATTTCTTTCTTTCTTTCACATAATTTCACTTTCTTTCACATAATTTCTTTCTTTCTTTCACATAATTTCACTTTCTTTCTCATAATTTCACTTTCTTTCACATCATTTCTTTCTTTCTTTCTTTCTTTCTTTCTTTCTTTCTTTCTTTCTTTCTTTCTTTCTTTCTTTCTTTCTTTCTTTCTTTCTTCCTTTCTTCCTTTCTTTCCTTCTTTCTTTCTTTCTTTCACATAATTTCACTTTCTTTCACATAATTTCACTTTCTTTCACATAATTTCTTTCTTTCTTTCTTTCTTTCTTTCTTTCTTTCTTTCTTTCTTTCTTTCTTCCTTTCTTTCTTTCTTCCTTTCTTTCCTTCTTTCTTTCTTTCTTTCACATAATTTCACTTTCTTTCACATAATTTCACTTTCTTTCACATAATTTCTTTCTTTCTTTCTTTCACATAATTTCACTTTCTTTCACATAATTTCTTTCTTTCTTTCTTTCACATAATTTCACTTTCTTTCTCATAATTTCTTTCTTTCTTTCTTTCTCCGAAAAGGAGTAAGAAGAAGCAAAGCTTATTTAATCCTGCCCCTTTCCCACTTCAGAGCGTCTACAAATATATATAATTCATTTACCGACTTTTTAATAGTAAAATAACATCCATGAATTGGTAATACAACGTGTTTTTTTATATATAATTAATCCATCCATCTTTTTTTGCTTATGAAAATAAGTACAAATACATTTTTAATGAAAAAAACATTTATCCTGCTTGAATCCTAGTCCCCAGCATGCACAACAGCATTTGGTCACCCATCCAAATGATCACAACCAGGTGTCCTAATCACTTGGCCCGGCCACAGGTGTATACAATCCAGAACTTGGGCATGGAGACTGTTTCTACAAACATTTGTGAAAGAATGGGCCGCTCTCAGTGATTTTATAAGTAAACATTGATTGATTGATTTCCAGCGTGGAACTGTCATAGGATGCCAACAATGAAGTTTGCATCCATCCATTTCTACAGTTTGTCCCTATCGTATGTCTTGTATGGTGCCTGGATGATAATCCCAGAGTAAATGAAGGAAGGTAATCCAGTCAATCAAACTGCTTTACTACGTAAAACAAAAACAATCCGATAAAGTTGATATTTCCTGGATGCAAACCGCACACAAAAGTTATGTTTCTTTCTTTTTTTAGACATTCACCTTTGGATTACAGAGCAGCTGCTTGACCTGATGGATACAAACTAATGCATTGGTGAGTCATTTAATGTCCTTATGCATAAATGTGTAGACAAGCCATAAAACCTAATTAGATTTGTTGTTAAACTAGATGAGGAAATTCCTGGAGAAATTGCGTGTGAATGCTGAAGTTGAACTGAAATCTCGTTGTTGTTTTTTTTTAATTAGAATTGTTGAAGTCGAGCACACAATTCCCCAAACAGGCTGAATATTTTGAAGTTGGAACAGTTTGAATCGGATGAAAAATGTGGGAGTTGTGGAACTTTGAAGAATGTCCAATTAATTTCAATGAGGATTTCTAAAACATTTGGGAATTTTGGGAAAAGCGGGAATTTTTTTAAAAATGGTAAAAAAAAATTAAAAAAAATTGCTTGAATGGGTTGAAATGGTTGATGTTGGAATTGTTCAAATCGGTCGAGAAAAAAGTAGAAGTTCTAACATGTTGAATTGAAAAATGGTTATACAGAATTCCTGGAATTTTGAGGTAACCGGGAATTTTTCGACTTTAAAAAACAACTTGTTTTTTTTTTGTCCTGATTATCAGGAATGTTTTGACAGTGGAACGGTTGAAAAATGCGGGAGGAGTAGTCCCCAGAAAAAAGGGTGGTTTGATTGATTGAAACTTTTATTAGTATATTTGCACAGTTCAGTACATATTCCGTACAATAGGGGATTCTGGAAAATCCAGGAATTTTTTTGAAACTTGAAAAAACTAGTTGGAATTTCTAGAATAGTTGAATGTGTTTAAGGTGGAATGGTTTGAATCGGTTGAAAAATGTGAGATTGGTGATAGTTTGAAAAATGTCAAATTAATTTTGAAAGGGAAAAATGTCCAGGAAAACCTGGAATTCTGGGAAATCTGGGTATTTTTGGAATTTGTCCAGGGAAAGCCCGTGATCCCCGAATTAGCTGGACGGTTTGATGTTGGAACTGTTTGAATCAAATGAAAACTGTGGAAGGTAGAGCGCGCTAAAATCTGGAGAAGTCGTCGTCGTCGAGGAATAATAATAAATACATGAATTTTGGTGTAGAAAACCATACGTCAAATACAGTCAATCACAAAGTTAGAATTTTTAACATAAAATTCAGTTTTTGTTTTTTTTAGTATTAAAGGGGAACACTTTTTAAAAATGGTGCCTGTTATTCACAATCCTTATGTAAGACAAGAGCGAGTGGGGGGGTTGTGTTTAAAGTTATTTTATTTTTATTAATTTTTTTTGTCATGAAAAATTGAGGTTATTTGGGTTGGTGCACTAATTGTAAGTGTGTCATCCATCCATCCATTTTCTACCGCTTATTCCCTTTCGGGGTCGCGGGGGGCGCTGGCGCCTATCTCAGCTACAATCGGGCGGAAGGCAGGGTACACCCTGGACAAGTCGCCACCTCATCACAGGGCCAACACAGATAGACAGACAACATTCACACTCACATTCACACACTAGGGCCAATTAAGTGTGTCATGTGTTTAAATAAATAAATACATTTAAATTAATAAATAAAAATGTAAACAATTTAACAAGGTTTTCCAGAATAAATCAACTCAAGTTATGGAAAAAAAAGTGCCAACATGGCACCGCCATATTTATTAATAAAGTCACAAAGTGCATTGTTTTTGTTTTAACATGCCTCAAAACAGCAGCTTGAAATTTGGGAAATGCTCTCCCTGAGAGAGCATGAGGAGGTTAAGGTGGGTGGAGTTGAGGTGGGGAGGTATGGGGCAGCGGGGGTATATATATTGTAGCGTCCTGGAAGAGTTAGTGCTGCAAGGGGGTTCTGGGTATTTGTTCTGTTGTGTTCATGTTGTGTTACGGTGCGGATGTTCTCCCAAAATGTGTTTCTCATTCTTGTTTGTGGGTGTGGGTTCACAGTGTGGCGCATATTTGTAACAGTGTTAAAGTTGTTTATACGGCCACCCTCAGTGTGACCTGTATGGCTGTTGACCAGGTATGCCTTGCATTCACTTGTGTTTTTTTTTAAAGCGTTAGAAGAGCATTTAAGGTTTATTGGCGCTCCGTACTTCTCCCTATGTCCGTGTACACAGCGGCGTTTTAAAAAGTCATAAATTTTACTTTTTGAAACAGATACTGATAATTTCCGATTTCATGTTAAAGCATTTATCGGCCGATTATATCGGCAGTCCGTTATCGGACATCTCTGGTTAGAAGGCTTTAAAAAAGAAGGAAATATGTGTTATTTTTCCTCAAGGGTGGTGAATTATAGAGAAAATGTCCCCCCCCCCCAAAAAAAGTGCAGTTTCCCCTACAACCCACATAGGATGTATTTTTGCAAGTTTACTGCAATACAAACGGACAATCTTCCTTTTTGGACAATTTTTCATGTAATGGATTGTTGACACTAGGGGGAGACATCAACACGCCTTTGTACACAATTGAAGTGACCCCCTCCCTATAGATCAGAGCTGGGCAAATAGTTTGACTCGGGGGCCACATTGAGAGAGAAAAAAATGTCTGGGGGGTCCAATGTGTGTGTGTGTGTGTGTGTGTGTGTGTGTGTGTGTATAAATTATATCTCCAAATTTAGCCGTATAAATATTTTTTGTGTCCCTTTTTTTCCAGGGACACTAATACCAAAAGTCAGAATGTCCCAAAGAATTATAAAAAAAAAAAAAAAAAAATGTATGACAGACCAACTCGAAAAAAAAACGAATGGAATTTTACAGTTTTTTACTGAATTGGACAGTCAAAATGTACATCAAAATAAAAAAAAGTGGGATTTACATGCACCTCCATACCGTCACAGATGCTGGTTTTGGAACTTTGCGTCAAAAACAGTCTGGATGGTTCGCTTCCCCATTGGTCGGGATGACACGATGTCAAATATTTCCAAAAATAATTTGAAATGTGGACTCGTCAGACCACAGAACACTTTTCCACTTTGCATCAGTCCATCTTAGATGATCTCGGGCCCAGAAGAGCCGGCGGCGTTTCTGGATGTTGTTGATAAATGGCTTTCTCTTTGCATTGTACAGCTTTAACCCGCATTTACAGATGTAGCGACAAACTGTATTTAGTGACAGTGGTTTTCTGAAGTGTTCCTGAGCCCATGTGGTGATATCCTTTTTAGAGATGTCGGTTTTCGATACAGTGCCGTCTGAGGGATTGAAGGTCACGGTCATTCATGTCGCTTACGTGGTGTGATTTCTCCAGATTCTCTGAACCTTTTGATGATATTATGGACCGTAGATGTTGAAATCCCAAAATTTCTTGCAATTGCACTTTGAGAAACGTTCTTAAACTGTTTTACTATTTGCTCACGCAGTTGTGGACAAAGGGGTGTACCTCGCCCTATCCTTTCTTGTGAAAGACTGAGCATTTTTTGGGAAGCTGTTTTTTTTTATACCCAATCATGGCACCCACCTGTTCCCAAGTAGTCTGCACACCTGTGGGATGTTCCAAATAAGTGTTTGATGAGCATTCCTCAACTTTATCAGTATTTATTGCCACCTTTCCCAACTTCGTTGTCACGTGTTGCTGGCATCAAATTCTAAAGTTAATGATTATCTGCAAAAAAAATACAACTGTTTATCAGTTTGAACATCAAATATGTTGTCTTTGTAGCATATTCAACTGAATATGGGTTGAAAATGATTTGCAAATCATTGTATTTTGTTTATATTTACATCTAACAAAATTTCCCAACTCATATGGAAACGGGGTTTATACATTATAGAAATGAGCTCCCCCCCAATCCCAAAATGGTCCCGTTTGCCCACCACTCGCCCCCCCCCCCAACCCCCCCTGTTCAAAGCGCACAATAGTGAAGTAACATGACACTAATCTTCTCATGCTCACGCTCAGAAGTTGGCACCACAGTGGATTATTGAAAGAGGATTCTGCCTGTGATCAAAAGCACTTTAAATGCGTTGCACTTTTTTTTCTTGCACGGGAAACAAAGTTTCCAAAATTCAAAATTAGACGCGAGCGGACGCGAAGAATAAATAAAAGCTGTGGCAGGCCGAAACATGACGAAACATCTTCATCTTCCCAGCACCTAAAATGATACAGTGGGGCTAAAAAGTATTTAGTCAGCCACCAATTGTGCAAGTTCTCCCGCTTAAAATGATGACAGAGGTCTGTAATTTTCATCATAGGTACACTTCAACTGTGAGAGACAGAATGTGGAAAAAAAAAATATCCAGGAATTCACATTGTAGGAATTTTAAAGATTTGTAAATTATGGTGGAAAATAAGTATTTGGTCAAGCATTCAAAGCTCTCACTGATGGAAGGAGGTTTTGGCTCAAAATCTCACGATACATGGCCCCATTCATTCTTTCCTTAACACGGATCAATCGTCCTGTCCCCTTAGCAGAAAAACAGCCCCAAAGCATGATGTTTCCACCCCCATGCTTCACAGTAGGCATGGTGTTCTTGGGATGCAACTCAGTATTCTTCTTCCTCCAAACACGACGAGTTGAGTTTATACCAAAAAGTTCTATTTTGGTTTCATCTGACCACATGACATTCTCCCAATCCTCTGCTGTATCACCCATGTATCCATTTTGGTATAAACTCAACTCGTCGTGTTTGGAGGAAAAATAATACTGAGTTGCATCCCAAGAACACCATGCCTACTGTGAAGCATGGGGGTGGAAACATCATGCTTTGGGGCTGTTTTTCTGCTAAGGGGACAGGACGATTGATCCGTGTTAAGGAAAGAATGAATGGGGCCATGTATCGTGAGATTTTGAGCCAAAACCTCCTTCCATCAGTGAGAGCTTTGAATTGTTGACCAAATACTTATTTTCCAACATCATTTACAAATAAATTCTTTAAAATTCCTACAATGTGAATTCCTGGATTTTTTTTTCACATTCTGTCTCTCACAGTTGAAGTGTACCTATGATGAAAATTACAGACCTCTGTCATCATTTTAAGTGGGAGAACTTGCACAATCGCTGGCTGACTACTTGTTTGCCCCACTGTATGTTGGATAAATACAGTGGGAGACACATTTGCTATCCGCACACATAGGCGCCGATGCCATCTGTGCACACATGCCTCGATCCTACTGCACATTTTACACACAAACACACAGACACACTCATGTTTAAAGCTACTGAATGCTTGCATCAACTCCAGGATGTGGATGGACACAGGTGAAGACGGGCGTCCGCAGCTTGCACATAACTTATTAAAAGCCTACTGAAATGTGATTTTCTTATTTAAACGGGGATAGCAGGTCCATTCTATGTGTCATACTTGATCATTTCGCGATATTGCCATATTTTTGCTGAAAGGATTTAGTAGAGAACATCGACGATAAAGTTTGCAACTTTTGGTTGCTAATAAAAAAGCCTTGCTTGTACCGGAAGTAGCAGACGATGTGCGCGTGACGTCACGGGTTGTGGCGCTCCTCACATTGTTTATAATCATGGCCACCAGCAGCGAGAGCGATTCGTACCGAGAAAGCGACGATTTCTCCATTGATTTGAGCAAGGATGAAAGATTCGTGGATGAGGAAAGTTAGAGTGAAGGACTAGAGGGAAAAAAAAAAAGGCAAGGGCAGTGGGAGTCCATGGTTCTCGCCCAGAAAAGGGTGGAATGCCATCTCCGGGTTGGGGAGGAGACCCTGCCTCAAGTGGAGCAGTTCAAGTACCTAGGAGTCTTGTTCACGAGTGAGGGAAGAGTGGATCGTGAGATCGAAAGGCGGATCAGTGCGGCGTCTTCGGTAATGCGGACGTTGTACCGATCCGTTGTGGTGAAGAAGGAGCTGAGCCGGAAGGCAAAGCTCTCAATTTACCGGTCGATCTACGTTCCCATCCTCACCTATGGTCATGAGTTTTGGGTAATGATCGAAAGGATAAGATCCCGGGTACAAGCGGCCGAAATGAGTTTCCTCCGCCGGGTGGCGGGGCTCTCCCTTAGAGAGAGGGTGAGAAGCTCTGTCATCCGGGAGGGACTCAAAGTAAAGCCGCTGCTCCTCCACATCGAGAGGAGCCAGATGAGGTGGTTCGGGCATCTGGTCAGGATGCCACCCGAACGCCTCCCTAGGGAGGTGTTTAGGGCATGTCCAACCGGTAGGAAGCCACGGGGAAGACCCAGGACACGTTGGGAAGACTATGTCTCCCGGCTGGCCTGGGAACGCCTCAAGATCCCCCGGGAAGAGCTAGACGAAGTGGCTGGGGAAAGGGAAGTCTGGGTTTCCCTGCTTAGGTTGTTGCCCCCGCGACCCGACCTCAGATAAGCGGAAGAAGATGGATGGGCAGTGGGAGCGATTCAGATGTTATTAAGTGTTGTACTTGTATAGCGCTTTTGGTGGTATAGCTCGGTTGGTAGAGCGGCCGTGCCAGCAACTTGAGGGTTGCAGGTTCGATCCCCGCTTCTGCCATCCTAGTCACTGCCGTTGTCCTTGGGCAAGACACTTTACCCACCTGCTCCCAGTGCCACCCACACTGGCTTTAAAAAAAAAAAATGTAACTTAGATATGCACCTGGGGATAGGTTGATTGGCGACACTAAAAATTGGCCCTAGTGTGTGAATGTGAGTGTGAATGTTGTCTGTCTATCTGTGTTGGCCCTGCGATAAGGTGGCGACTTGTCCAGGGTGTACCCTGCCTTCCGCCCGATTGTAGCTGAGATAGGCGCCAGCGCCCCCCGCGACCCCGAAAGGGAATAAGCGGTAGAAAATGGATGGATGGACTTAGATATTGGGTTTCACAATGTAAAGCGCTTTGAGTCACTTTGAGAAAAGCGCTATGTAAATATAATTCACTTAACTTTTCTACCTTCAAGGTACTCAAAGCACTTTGACACTACATCCACATTTAAACATTCACACACACACTGATGGAGGGAGCTGCCATGCAAGGCGCTAACCAGCACCCATCAGGAGCAAGGGTGAAGTGTCTTGCTCAGGACACAACGGACGTGACGAGGTCGGTACTAGGTGGGGATTGAACCAGGGACCCTCGGGTTGCGCACGGCCACTGCGCCACGCACATTTACTAGGTTAATTCTGGAAAATCCCTTATCTGCTTGTTGTGTTACTAGTTTTAGTGAGATTATATGGTACCTGAAAGCCGGAGGGGTGTGACCGCCAGTGTCTCTGAGGGAAGCCACATTTCTCGACGACAGGCAGGTTGAGCTTTTTTTCCCCCCCTCCTCCACGGTGGAAACATTCCACGTCCAGGGGAGGCCGGTCAAAGGAGGCAAGAGAGTCCCCGGCTGCCTCTTTGACAGGTGCACGAGAAACTATGCAAGCTATCCGCTCATGTCTACGGTAAGAGCCGACTTAATACCACAATTTTCTCACCGAAATCTGCCGGTAGGAAACCACGTTCGCTTGACCACTCTGTTCCATAGTAAAGCTTCACCGTCATCTTTAGGGAATGTAAACAAGGAAACACCGGCTGTGTTTGTGTTGCTAAAGGCAGCCGCAATACACCGCTTCCCACCCACATCTTTCTTCTTTGATGTCTCCATTATTATTTAACAAATTGCAAAAGATTCAACAACACAGATGTCCGGAATACTGTGTAATTATGCTATTAAAGCAGAAGACTTATAGCTGGGCTCGGGCTGGAACAACATGTCCGCTACAATCCGTGACATCATGGGTTGTAGAGCTCCTCACATCCACACAGTGTTTACAATCATGGCCACCAGCAGCGAGAGCAATTCGGACCGAGAAAGCGACGATTTCCCCATTAATTTGAGCGAGGATGAAATATTCGTGGATGAGGAAAGTTAGAGTGAAGGACTAGAGGAAAAAAAATAAGGCGAGGGCAGTGGGAGCGATTCAGATGTTATTAGACACATTTACTAGGATATTTCTGGAAAATCCCTTATCTGCTTGTTGTGTTACTAGTGTTTTAGTGAGATTATATGGTACCTGAAAGTCGGAGGGGTGTGGCCGAGGGTGTGGTGACCGCCAGTGTCTCTGAGGGAAGCCACATTTCTCGACGACAGGCAGGTTGAGCTTTTTTTCCCCCCTCCTCCACGGTGGAAGCATTCCACGTCCAGGGGAGGCCGGTAAAAGTAGGCAATAGAGTCCCCGGCTGCCTCTTTGACAGGTGCACGAGAAACTATGCAAGCTATCCGCTCATGTCTACGGTAAGAGCCGACTTAATACCACAATTTTCTCACCGAAACCTGCCGGTAGGAAACCACGTTCGCTTGACCACTCTGTTCCATAGTAAAGCTTCACCGTCATCTTTAGGGAATGGAAACAAGGAAACACCGGCTGGGTTTGTGTTGTTAAAGGCAGCCGCAATACACCGCTTCCCACCAACATCTTTCTTCTTTGACGTCTTCATTATTAATTGAACAAATTGCAAAAGATTCAGCAACACAGATGTCCGGAATACTGTGTAATTATGCGATTAAAGCAGACGACTTAAAACTGGGATCGGGGCTGGAACAACATGTCCGCTACAATCCATGACATCATGGGTTGTAGAGCTCCTCACATCCACACATTGTTTACAATCATGGCCCCCAGCTGCGAGAGCAATTCGGACCGAGAAAGCGACGATTTCCCCATTAATTTGAGCGAGGATGAAATATTCGTGGATGAGGAAAGTTAGAGTGAAGGACTAGAGGAAAAAAAATAAGGCGAGGGCAGTGGGAGCGATTCAGATGTTATTAGACAAATTTACTAGGATATTTCCGGAAAATCCCTTATCTGCTTGTTGTTACTAGTGTTTTAGTGAGATTATATGGTATCTGAAAGTCGGAGGGGTGTGGCCACGGGTGTGGTGACCACCAGTGTCTCTGAGGGAAGCCACATTTTTCGACGACAGGCAGGTTGAGCCTTTCCCCCCCCCCTCCTCCACGGTGGAAGCATTCCACGTCCAGGGGAGGCCGGTCAAAGGAGGCAAGAGAGTCCCCGGCTGCCTCTTTGACAGGTGCACGAGAAACTATGCAAGCTATCCGCTCATGTCTACGGTACGAGCCGACTTATTACCACAATTTTCTCACCGAAACCTGCCGGTAGGAAACCACGTTCGCTTGACCACTCTGTTCCATACTAAAGCTTCACCGTCATCTTTAGGGAATGTAAACAAGGAAACACCGGCTGTGTTTGTGTTGCTAAAGGCAGCCGCAATACACCACTTCCCACCTACAGCTTTCTTCTTTGACGTCTCCATTATTAATTTGACAAATTGCAAAAGATTCGGCAATACAGATGTCCGGAATACTGTGTAATTATGCGACTAAAGCAGACGATTTATAGCTGGGATCGGGTCTGGAACAACATGTCTGCTACAATCCGTCGCGTCATCATACCGAGACGTTTTCAACAGGATACTTGGCGCGAAATTTAAAATTGCAATTTAGTAAACTAAAAAGGCCGTATTGGCATGTGTTGCAATGTTAATATTTCATCATTGATATATAAACTATCAGACTGTGTGGTCGCTAGTAGTGGGATTCAGCATGCCGAGAAAAGTCCAGAGGTCTATAATGGCCTCACAGCTCCATTTCAAACGTAGTTAACCTTAAGAGTTATTTATCACCAGGAGGGTCACGGGGGGGCACTTAGTATTTACTGCAGGACGTGCACAATAGGGGTGAAGGCGGATAGAGAGGATGCAACTACGCTAGAACCTCTCAGGTTGAACACAAAGCATTCGGACAATATTTATAATCATTTCCCCCATAAGTCAACTATGACAACATCTGTTCCATAGCCACACTATTGTCATCATAGAACCTCTTTAACATGAAGCTGATTCCCTACATAAGTCAAAGGGGAACTTCATTTTTGCGGAATGTTGCCTATAGTTCACAATCATTATGAAAAACGTGTGACAGATGTATTTTTTTTGTTTTAATGCACTCTAAATATTGATTAAATGCGATCAAAAGTGACCTAGTGGTTGGAGCGTCCGCCCTGAGATCGGTAGGTTTTGAGTTCAAACCCCGGCCGAGTCATACCAAAGACTATAAAAATGGGACTCATTACCTCCCTGCTTGGCACTCAGCATTAAGGGTTGGAATTAGGGGTTAAATCACCAAAAATGATTCCCCGGGCGTGGCCACTGCTGCTGCTCACTCCTCCCCTCACCTCCCAGGGGTTGATCAAGGGTGATGGGTCGAATGCAGAGAATAATTTCACTACACCTAGCAGGGTTTCCCGCATCGCTTTGTTGTTAAGGCTTTTTTTATTGGCCCTCGGCATGATTGTTAGCATTATAATACTAGCATTTTGCACACTGCAAAAAGTCAGTGTTCAAAAACAAGGAAAAAAAATACAAAAATAAGGGATATTTTATTTGAACTAAGCAACATTATCTGCCAACAGAACAAGAAAATGTGGCTTGTCAAGACTTTCCAAAACAAGTAAAATTAAAGCTGCAAGCAGCAATGGACGAGACCGACTTTTGCTGGTGTTTCCTGCCTTTACCCATTCAACATATCTTTTACCTGCACATTACCTACCTTCCCTGCATCCTGGGGTCACACTGGTGCTTCTTTCTGTCACCCATACATGCTGGTGCTTCCTACCATCACCCAGACAACATATCTTTACATGCACATTACCTACTTTCTCTGTATCCTGGAGTAAAACTGGTGCCTCCTTCTTTCACCCAGTCAACATATCTTTACCCGCACAGTACCTATCTTCTCTGCATTGTGTGGTCACGCTGGTGCTTCCTGCTTTTAAGCGACCATCTTGAGACGGCAGCAGCGCAGCAGCATTAGCGCAGCAGTTCTTTGAAGGCTCTTAAAATCAAAACGGGAGCAGTTATCAAAACTCTTTTCGCAACTTTTAATCACAAGGGCTCACTCTCTCTCCTGTGCGAATTTGAAGCCGACACAACAAAAGCGCTCAGAGGAGATAATTGAAAAAAGGTGACAGGTTTTTACTAAACTTTTGTTTTGTAGGGGTAATTTCCAACTTCCTGTTGATTTTTGCAGAAGGATGTAAAATAATGAAATGTAGGTCTAAATAAGACCTACATAGAGGTTTTGTTTCATGTCTCTATGACATTCTTTCCGGAAGTTACAAGCAGTTTTGTCTGTTTTCTTCCTAGGAGCAGTTTTGTCTGTGTTTTATTCCTAGGGGGCGCTAGAGCGCAATTTAGAGTTTTGGGGTTTGGTTTTTTTATTGGATTGCAATTTTTGCCAGTCCTGATGTGTGTGTCCAGTTTAGTGAGCTTTGAAGCATTTTAAGGTCAAATTACAGCTCAAAGAGGCAAAAATTAATTTTTTTAGGAAACTTTAGTTTTAAAGGGGTTTTTGCCAACTTCCTGTTGATTTTTGCTAATAGATGTAATTTTATGGTCTAAGTCAGACCTACATAGAGGTTTTTGTTTCATGTCTCTACGACATTCCTAACGGAAGTTACACGCAGTTTTGTCTGTTTTTTCCTAGGAGGCGCTAGAGCGCAATTTTAGAGTTTGGGGTTTGTTTTTTTTATTAGATGGCAATTTTTGCCAGTCCTGATGTGTGTAAAATGTGGTGTGTTTTGAAGCAAGTTAAGGGGGTCAAATTACAGCTCAAAGAGGCAAAAATTACATTTTTTAGGAAACTTTTGTTTTGAAGGGGTTTTTGCCAACTTCCTGTTGATTTTTGCTATTAGATGTCATTTTATAGTCTAAGTCAGACCTACATAGAGGTTTTTGTTTCATGTCTCTACGACATTCCTAACGGGACTTACAAGCAGATTCGTCTGTGTTTTTTCCTAGGAGGCGCTAGAGCACAATTTAGAATTTTGGGGTTTGGTTTTTTTATTAGATGGCAATTTTTGCCAGTCCTGATGTGTTTGTAAAATTTGGTGAGTTTTGAAGCATGTTAAGGGGGTCAAATTACAGCTCAAAGAGGCAAAAATGACATTTTTTAGGAAACTTTTGTTTTTGATTTTTGCTAATAGATGTCATTTTATGGTATAAGTCAGAATTACATAGAGGTTTTTGTTTCATGTCTCTACGACATTCCTAACGGAAGTTACACACCGTTTTATCTGTGTTTTTTCCTAGGAGGCGCTAGAGCGCAATTTTAGAGTTTAAGGTTTGTTTTTTTTATTAGATGGCAAATTTTGACAGTCCTGATGTGTGTGTAAAATGTGGTGTGTTTTGAAGCAAGTTAAGGGGGTCAAATTACAGCTCAAAGAGGCAAAAATTACATTTTTTAGGAAACTTTTGTTTTGAAGGGGATTTGCCAACTTCCTGTAGATTTTTGCTAATAGATGTCATTTTATAGTCTAAGTCAGACCTACATAGAGGTTTTTGTTTCATGTCTCTACGACATTCCTAACGGAACTTACAAGCAGTTTTGTCTGTTTTTTCCTCGGAGGCGCTAGAGCGCAATTTTAGAGTTTTGGGGTTTGGTTTTTTATTAGATGGCAATTTTTGCCAGTCCTGATGTGTTTGTAAAATGTGGTGAGTTTTGAAGCATGTTAAGGGGGTCAAATTACAGCTCAAAGAGGCAAAAATGACATTTTTTAGGAAACTTTTGTTTTTGATTTTTGCTAATAGATGTCATTTTATGGTATAAGTCAGAATTACATAGAGGTTTTTGTTTCATGTCTCTACGACATTCCTAATGGAAGTTACACACCGTTTTATCTGTGTTTTTTCCTAGGAGGCGCTAGAGCGCAATTTTAGAGTTTAGGGTTTGTTTTTTTTATTAGATGGCAAATTTTGACAGTCCTGATGTGTGTGTAAAATGTGGTGTGTTTTGAAGCAAGTTAAGGGGGTCAAATTACAGCTCAAAGAGGCAAAAATTACATTTTTTAGGAAACTTTTGTTTTGAAGGGGATTTGCCAACTTCCTGTAGATTTTTGCTAATAGATGTCATTTTATAGTCTAAGTCAGACCTACATAGAGGTTTTTGTTTCATGTCTCTACGACATTCCTAACGGAACTTACAAGCAGTTTTGTCTGTTTTTTCCTCGGAGGCGCTAGAGCGCAATTTTAGAGTTTTGGGGTTTGGTTTTTTATTAGATGGCAATTTTTGCCAGTCCTGATGTGTTTGTAAAATTTGGTGAGTTTTGAAGCATATTAAGGGGGTCAAATTACAGCTCAAAGAGGCGGTGGTATAATAATAATAAAGCCTTAGAAATACAATAGGGTCCTCCATCCCTATTTATCTAACATAAATGAACCCATAAATATCCATCCATCCAACCATTTTCTACCGCTTATTCCCTTTTGGGGTCGCGGGGGGCGCTGGCGCCTATCTCAGCTACAATCGGGCGGAAGGCGGGGTACACCCTGGACAAGTCGCCACCTCATCGCAGGGCCAACAGAGACAGACAACATTCACACTCACATTCACACACTAGGGCCAATTTAGTGTTGCCAATCAACTTATCCCCAGGTGCATGTCTTTAAAATAATTATATTCTCACCAATAAGTGCACTTTTCTTGGTAGAAAAAAAGAGGCCTTTTTGCTCAAATATGTTGAAAAATATTCTTTAAGTAAATGCTAGTACCATTAATGATATACGCTCGGCATCAGGATTTTTTTTTTTCATGCTTGAAGTAAGAAATTATTACTTTTAAAAAAGTAGTTTTATACTTTTGAGTGTTGATGTCCCAGCTTTGCAACACTTGATATTGTAGTTTCAATCATGTTTTACTCAATAATAGGTCATAAAATCTCCGCAACAAACTGTAATATCTTACTGAGATCATTTAGGACCAAAACCCTTAAAACAAGTAAAACACTGTATATATTTTGGACCAAAACCCTTAAAACAAGTAAAACACTAACATATAAAGCTGCTTAGTGAGAAGAATTATCTTCTCTGACAGAAAATAAGCAAAAATTACGCTTATGTGAGATATTTAATCTTGCTTTGATTTCAGTTTTTGCAGTGCAGGTATTAGAGATGCGCGGTTTGCGTTCTCATCCGCGGAGTCCGCGGATAAACCGCGGGTCGGGCGGGTGACATGATGAAAAAATAGATTTTAATTAGATTGGGGCGGGTGGCGGTTGAACCATCCGGAAATATTTGATATACATGGTTCTGGGATAGCAGCAAACCCCCCCATCCCCGTGCGTCGGTAAGGTGGGCGGGGTTGGGGGTGCGGGGGTGTAAAATATATTCAGGAAGTGTCACGGATACAAAGGATTCTGGGTATTTGTTGTGTAGCGTTTATGTTGTGTTACTGTGAGGATGTTCTCCCGAAATGTGTTTGTCAATCTTGTTTGGTGTGGCTTAGTAAGTGTTAAAGTTGTTTATATCACAACCATCAGTGTACTCTGTATCACCCAGTATGCCTTTCTATCTTGTACGTGTGATTGCGGAAGCTGCACACATGTTGCCAGACTAACAATCGGTTCGTACATGTTGTTGAAGGTGTCAAAGGCAATGGCTTCACAGCACGCCCATATTCTTGTCATCAGGATGAACGCCATTGGATATTCGCGAGAACGTTAGCGGCTCCTATTGTCTTCATTACTCTGTGAAACGGGTTTAAGTAGCTCTGTGAGTGGTAAAGGTGGCCGACCTCTTATGTATTTCAGCGGGCGGTTGTGGTTCTGATAAAATGTTGGTTCGGGTGACGGCGGGTGGATGATGACTTTGGTGATGCGGTTGCGGATGATAAAATTGCCTATCCGCGCATCTCTGGCTGGTATACACCTCAGGGTCAAATATTTTGTCAGTTGACGAAGGATACCTCTTAGCATTCTAGCTTTTTTTTTATAGCAATTTTTTTAGGTATACACGAGGTGGAACGATTAGTCGACATTGTGGACAAAACAATTTGTATCATATTTGTCAACAACAGTCTTAAAGTCATCACTTGTGTTCCGGGTTTCTCTTCTCCACGTTTTCTCGTACAAATTTTAAGAACGCTTTTAAATCGCAATCAGACGGCCTTTGCGAGGACTTTGTAGACCACTTCAGAACCAAGATCAAAGACATCAGTTCTGGTCTCCAAACACAACAGGTTTTATCTGCCGACAAACCTGATCTGTTGTCCTTGCCTGACGGAACACTGGAGTTATGTTCTGGTTGATGCATGGACACTCGGTCCAGTTTTCTCCCAAATAAACCCAACCACCTGCTTTTTAAATCCAGTTCCTACATCACTTTTTAATTCATTTCATGGATTCTTTGAGGAACAGCTATTAATTGTTATGAGCTGATCTCTTCGGATAGAAAACGCGCGTTTTTAACCAAATTAACAACTTTTTTTTTAAATAGAAATAAGATTTTAGAAATACATCAGTCTGGTTTTAGGACTAACCATAATACTCGGACAGCACATTTTAAATTAAAATATTGGGCGAGCTGTTTTTTGTGGCAGGCATAAGATTCCAGATGAGCTTGTTTGCAAAAAATAACACTATTATCCAGTTTGACCGTTAAGTATCTTGTCTTTTGCGGTCTATTCAATTGAATATTAGTTGAAAAGTATTTGCAAATCATTGTATTTTGTTTTTATTTACCATTTACACAACGTACCAATTTCACCGGTCAACATCTGTAGTCCCCCCCAAGGTTTCTCATTGTCATCCCATTGGGATGAGTTTTTTTTTTTTTCCCCTGATGTGGGATCTGAGCCGAGGACGTCATTGTGGCTTGTGCAGCCCTTTGAGACACTTGTGATTTAGGGCTATATGTCATGTCCTGGTGATCATGTTTAGTTAGGCTATGTCCTGTTTTGTTTTTGGATTTTGTCAGTTCCTGTTTTTTTCACTCCCTGCTTTGTTTCCATGACAACTGTAACAGACTTCCTGCCGCCATCGTGTGGGTTGCATGGATCATCAACAGAGGACATTGCTTTGCACAATTTTGAGTCTTTATTTTTGCAAAAAAAAGTCGCTCGCAGTCAGTCGGTCGCTCTTTCAGTGCCTCCTTCTCTGCTCGCGCCGGTCTCCTTCTCAGTCGCCCGTCTTCCTGTGCTCGTCTGGTCTTCCGTCTGGCTCTCCGTGGTTCTTGCTCGTCTGTGCGCTCGTCTGATCTTCCGTCTGCTTGTCTCCTACTTCTTCTGCCTAGATTGTTCCTCCTTCCCCCTTTTTAGGCTGCAGCAGAAGATATAGCGATTCGGCGCAGGTGTGTGGTGTACGCACCTGACGCTGATGGCTGTAATGTGGCTCCAGGCGTGCCCCGCCTCTCCGCTCTGCTGCATGCCCCGCCTCCTGGCCTCCATCTTGGTCAGGACAATCATATTTCCTAGCCCGCTGTCGGCTCAGTCTCTTCACGACAACCCATTTAGTTTTCACCTGCACCTGATGCATTTGGACTCATGCGGCTGTTGTCAATCACCACATCACTATTTAAGCCTGCAGGTGCCAGGCAGTCAGGCTGGCGACATCACCCTCTGTACACCCTTGTTAGTCATACTGATGATCCACGCTGCTTTTTTTCATGCTCTTTTCTCGTTCCAAGTAAGTTTTCTTTATTCATGCCGTAGTTGCAAGTTTTGTTTTATGTCCATGGTTCTGCCTTTGTGCGAGTTTTTGTTTATACTATTTGTTTTTGTAGTACTTTTGAG
Organism: Nerophis ophidion; assembly: GCF_033978795.1. NCBI lineage: Eukaryota > Metazoa > Chordata > Actinopteri > Syngnathiformes > Syngnathidae > Nerophis > Nerophis ophidion. The sequence goes on along the minus strand of NC_084633.1, from coordinate 13,444,872 downwards.
TGTTAAAATGAAAGGCTTACTGAAACCCACTACTACCGACCACGCAGTCTGATAGTTTATATATCAATGATGAAATATTAACATTGCAACACATGCCAATACGGCCTTTTTGGTTTACTAAATTGCAATTTTAAATTTCCCGCGAAGTGTCGTGTTGAAAACGTTAAGGTATGATGACACGTGCGTTCGACGTCTCGGGTTGTAGCGGACATTTCTTTCCAGCCCGATCCAAGCTATAAGTAGTCTGCTTTAATCGCATAATTACACAGTATTCTGAACATCTGTGCTGAAACTTTGGCAATTTGTTCAATTAATAATGGAGAAGTCCAAGTAGAAAGATGGAAGTGGGAAGCTTTTAGCCTTTAGCAACACAAACACAGTGTTTCCTTGTTTAAAATTCCTGAAGGTGAAGCTTTACGTTGGAACAGAGCGGTCAAGCAAACATGGATCCCGACCACATGTCAACTGGCAGGTTTTGGTGAGAATTGTGGTAATAAGTTGGCTCTTACCGTACTTATGAGCGGAGCTTGTGTCCTCCTGCAGCTGCGGACAATTACTTCCTCCTACCAGAGACACTGGCGGTCACCACACTCGTGGCCACACCCCTCCGACTTTCAGGTACCATATAATCTCAGTAAAACACTAGTAACACAATAGGTAGATAAGGGATTTTCCAGAATTATCCTCGTAAATGTGTCTAATAACATCTGAATCGCTCTCACTGCCCTCGCCTTTTTTATTTTTTTTTAAACTTTTTTTCTTTTTCTTTTCTTTTTTTTTGTAGTCCTTCACTCTTACTTTCCTTATCCACAAATATTTAATCCTCACTCAAATTAATGGGGAAATTGTCGCTTTCTCGGTCTGAATCGCTCTAGCTGCTAGTGGCCATGATTATAAACAATGTGAGGATATGAGGAGCCCCACAACCCGTGACGTCACGCGCACATCGTCTGCTACTTCCGGTAAAGGCAAGGCTTTTTTATTAGCGACCAAATGTTGCGAACTTTATCGTCGATGTTCTCTACTAAATCCTTTCAGCAAAAACATGGCAATATCGCGAAATGATCAAGTATGACACATAGAATGGACCTGCTATCCCCGTTTGAATAAGAAAATCTCATTTCAGTAGGCCTTTAAAAGATGTCATTACCTTCAAGCCATGTCCGATCCAGTCTCTTCACACCTCGGCAAAACAATCCACACCATAGTCCTAGTCTTGACACTTTATAAGTAAACTTTGATTGATTGACTGGTATTGGGGTTTGTAATACAGCACATCTGGTTTGATGGAATAAACATAGAAAAGCCAAAGAAAAACCACAATGTGTTCTATATTTTGGGGCGGCATAGCTCGGTTGGTAGAGTGGCCGTGCCAGCAACTTGAGGGTTGCAGGTTCGATTCCCGCTTGTGCCATCCTAGTTACTGCCGTTGTGTCCTTGGGCAAGACACTTTACCCACCTGCTCCCAGTGCCACCCACACTGGTTTAAATGGAACTTAGATATTGGGTGTCACTATGTAAAGCGCTTTGAGTCACTAGAGAAAAGCGCTATATAAATATAATTCACTTCACTATTTTGTATAAATCATCAATTATCAATTGGGGAATGCATAAAACCAATAAGCTTGTACCATCTCTCCAGTCATCCTTTTGTCCCGTTGTCAGCCTCTTCTCTGCTGACATATGCCTTTTTTTTATTAGACTCCATGAAGTCTGCCTAGCAACAAGTGTTTTGGCAATGATGAGAAAAAAACAAAACTGAAGAATTCTGTTGATCTAAGATGCTGGTAGTTTTGTAACAGATCACAAGAGGTTTGAAGCAGTCTTTTGAGCTATTTAGAACATAAAAACACGCACAACAGACAATAAATGGTCTACTTTTTTTTTTCTGATGCGGGTTCAATTGGTCACACCGACGGCGAAGCGGTGCACACAATGGACCGAGGCCGGCTGATGCTTTTTCCTGAATGGGGACATGTGAGGACTTCAGAGAAGCCTCACGCCCTCTGCTTCTCTTCTCTTCAGATTTGTTGCTCCTTTTTTTTTTTTCTGTCTTTTTTTTTCTTTCTCAAAGAGTCTGTCTGCCTCCCGGAACTAACCCGGCTGCCTTCAGATGTTGTCGATAGCGAAAGAGGGTGGGTTTTTATTCAGAGCTGATTTCATCACGCCTATAAATCTGTAAAGAAATCAAAGGCCATCTCATGCCCGCCCCTCTTTGTCTTGCTAATACACATTAGAGTGCGGCCGGCTGCCCGCTTTGACCGCGGCGGCAACAGGATCCGGGTAAAGTTGCACATGTGGAACCTGAATGCACCTCTGACCCGCGGTACCCCCCCCTGCTGTTAAAGCCGGCTACTACTGTGTGCCCCCGGACCCCCACCGTGCACAGGAATCTGCAAGCTCCATTTCCTGCATTCAATGCACACTTTGGGATGTCTCTCTTTTTAAAGTATTGCTGTACAAGTAATTTTCCATTTTGCACAATACTTCCAGCTAAAGGACACAATGATTGGCAGAATGCTACTTTATCGGCTGAACATGTTGTGAAATCCCAGAAAGAGGACACATGTGCTAGTGAAAATTTGCCAATGATACTTGAACTTGCTTTATAAATACAAACCCTGTTTCCATATGAGTTAGGAAATTGTGTTAGATGTAAATATAAACGGAATACAATGATTTGCAAATCCTTTTCAACCCATATTCAGTTGAAAGCACGACAAAGACAAGATATTTGATGTTGAAACTCATAAACTTTTTTTTTTTTTTTTTTGCAAATAATAATTAACTTAGAATTTCATGGCTGCAACATGTGCCAAAGTAGTTGGGAAAGGGCATGTTCACCACTGTGTTACATCACTTTTTCTTTTAACAACACTCAATAAATGTTTGGGAACTGAGGAAACTAATTGTTGAAACTTTGAAAGTGGAACTCTTTCCCATTCTTGTTTTATGTAGAGCAGGGGCGCTCACACTTTTTCTGCAGGCGAGCTACTTTTCAATTGACCAAGTCGAGGAGATCTACCTCATTCCTATTTATAATTTATATTTATTTATTTATGAAAGAGACATTTTTGTTAACAAGTTAATGGTGTTTAATGATAATACAAGCATGTTTAACACACATAGATTCCTTTCTTTCATGAAGACAAGAATATAAGTTGGTGTATTACCTGATTCTGATGACTTGCATTGATTGGAATTAGACAGTGGTGCTGATAACGTCCGCATTTTCAAATGGAGGAAAAAAAAAAGTCTTCCTTTCTGTCCAATACCACATGAAAGTGGTTGGATTTGGCATCTCATTTGTCCAACTTGCATACTCGTTTTTAAACACTTTGTTATGAGAGTAGCATATGTGTGTGGCCCTTTAATGTCTGGCAGCAGGTGAGTGACGTCAGTGAGAGTGCGGGTGGGCAAGCAAGTGAGAAAGCGGTCGCTGAGGGCGGGGGAGAAATACATTGGCATCAAACTCCGTAGCTTGCTAGCTTGTGCACGCTAGCTTTCTGAGACTCTTATTTTGTTAGCACAGGCAGGATGAAACAGGTCTTTTATGGTGAAGGCAGGAACTGTGCAGTCGGTCTTTAGAGTTTTGACAGTAGGTACGGAGTCTCTAGAAATAAAATGTGTTTCTCTGCGTCCGCCCTGTTAGTGATTTTTTTCTTAAATATGAGCTCGCAGCAGCCAGCGTCATCTCACAAGATCCTCGGGTGCCGAGAATGTCAAACAACTGACGAAAGTGAAGTCTTGGTATGATTGCTCATTTTTATGTCTATTTTTTAATGCCTGGCTTGAGATCGACTGACACACCCTCCGAGATCGACGTAATGGGCACCCCTGATGTAGAGCGTCAGTCATTCAACAGTCCGCAATCGTATTTTACGCTTCATAATGTGCCACACATTTTCCATGGGAGGCAGGTCTGGACTGCAGGCGGGCCAGGAAAGTACCCGCACTCTTTTTTTACGAAGCCGCGCTGTTGTAACACTTGTCTTGCTGAAATAAGCAGGGGCGTCCATGATAACGTTGCTTGGATGACAAGATATGTTGCTCCAAAAACTGTATGGACACTCCAGCATTAATGGTGCCTTCACAGATGTGTAAGTTACCCATGCCTTGAGCACTAATACACCGCCATTCCAGCACAGATGCTGGCTTTTGAACTTTGCGCCTATAACAAACCAAATGGTTATTTTCCCGTTTGTTCTGGAGGACACCACGTCCTCTGTTTCCAAATATAATTTGAAATGTGGACTCACAGAACACCTTTCCACTTTGCATCAGTCCATCTTAGGTAAGCTCGGGCTCAGCCAAGCTGGCGGCGTTTCAGGATATTGTTGATAAATGGGTTTGGCTTTGCATAGTAGAGTTTTAACTTGCACTTACAGATGGAGCGACCAACTATAGTTACTGACAGTGGTTTTATGAAGTGTTCCTGAGCCCATGTGGTCATATCCTTTACACACTGTCGGTTTTTAATACAGTTCCGCCTGAGGGATCAAAAGTTCGTAATATCATCGCTTATGTGCAGTGATTTCTCCAGATTCTCTGAATTTTTTGATGATTTTATGGACCGTAGATGGTGAAATCCCTAAATTCCTTGCAATAGCTAGTTGAGAAATGTTCTAAAACTGTTTGACAATTTGCTTACAAAGTGGTGACCCTCGCCCCATCCTTGTTTGTGAATTACTTAGCATTTCATGGAAGCTGCTTTTATATCCAATCATGGTACCCAACTGTTCCCAATTAGCCTGCACACCTGTGGGATGTTCCATATAAGTGTTTGATGAGCATTCCTCAACTTTATCAGTATTTATTGACACCTTTCCCAACTTATTTGTCACCTGTTGCTGGCATCAAATTCTAAAGTTAATGATTATTTGCAAAAAAAAAAAAATGTTTATCAGTTTGAACATCAAATATGTTGTCTTTGTTGCATATTCAACTGAATATGGGTTGAAAAGGATTTGCAAATCATTGTATTCCGTTTATATTTACATCTAACACAATTTCCCAACTCATATGGAAACGGGGTTTTTAGTATATTTATTTAAAGGGAACATTATCACAATTTCAGAAGGGTTAAAACCAATAAAAATCAGTTCCCAGTGGCTTATTTTATTTTTCCCAAGTTTTTTTCACAATTTTACCCATCGTGGAATATCCCGAAAAAAGGCTTTAAAATGCCTGATTTTCGCTATCTGTGTATCAACCCCTACATTTTCCTGTGACGTGACGCCAATACAAACAAACATGGCAGATATAGCGACGTTAGCTCGGATTCAGACTCGGATTTCAGCGGCTTAAGCGATTCAACAGATTACGCATGTATTGAAACGGATGGTTGGAGTGCGGAGGCAGATAGCGAAAACGAAATTGAAGAAGAAACTGAAGCTATTGAGCCAACGAGGACGAATTCGCTGATCGCTTTATAACCAACTATTGCATCTTTTGACCACTGGTGCAACTTAAATCCGTCGATTGGTAAGTGTTTGTTTGGCATTAAATGTGGGTGGAGGGAAAGACTGGATGCAAATATAGCTATAAATGTACATACAGCTAGCATAGATAGCATGTTAGCATCGATTAGCTGGCAGTCATGCCGTGACCAAATATGTCTGATTAGCACATAAGTCAATAACATCAACAAAACTCACATTTGTGATTTCGTTGACTTTATCGTTGCAAATGCATCTGCTTTGAGTGTCGCAGGATATCCACACATCTCTGTGCCATCTTTGTCGTAGCATCGCTATCCTCGGTAAAATGTGCAGAACAAACGAGGGACTTTCGCATCTTTTGACCACTGGTGGACTTGAATCCGTCGATTGGTATGTGTTTGTTTGGCATTAAATGTGGGTGGCGGGAAAGGCTGGATGCAAATATAGCTACAAATGTACATACAGCCAACCTTAAATAGCATGTTAGCATCGATTAGCTGGCAGTCATGCCGTGACCAAATATGTCTGATTAGCACATAAGTCAATAACATCAACAAAACTCACATTTGTGATTTCGTTGACTTTATCGTTGCAAATGCATCTGCTTTGAGTGTCGCAGGATATCCACACATCTCTGTGCCATCTTTGTCGTAGCATCGCTATCCTCGGTAAAATGTGCAGAACAAACGAGGGACTTTCGCATCTTTTGACCACTGGTGGACTTGAATCCGTCGATTGGTATGTGTTTGTTTGGCATTAAATGTGGGTGGCGGGAAAGGCTGGATGCAAATATAGCTACAAATGTACATACAGCCAACCTAAATAGCATGTTAGCATCGATTAGCTGGCAGTCATGCCGTGACCAAATATGTCTGATTAGCACATAAGTCAATAACATCAACAAAACTCACCTTTTGATTTCGTTGACTTTATCGTTGGAAATGCATCTGCTTTGAGTGTCGCAGGATATCCACCCATCTCTGTGCTATCTGTCGTAGCATCGCCATAGTCTGTAAAATGTGCAGAACAAACGAGGGACTTTCGCATCTTTTGACCACTGGTGGACTTGAATCCGTCGATTGGTATGTGTTTGTTTGGCATTAAATGTGGGTGGAGGGAAAGGCTGGATGCAAATATAGCTACAAATGAGGCAAAATGATGCAATGAGTACTAGCCCAAATAGCATGTTAGCATCGATTAGCATGCTGTGACCATTGATATATCTGATTATCACACTCCACATAAGTCTACTTGAATCCGTCCCTGATTGTGTTGTTAGACCCTCCGACAACACACCGACGAGGCATTATGTCTCCAAGGTACGGAAAACAGTCGAAAAAAACGAAAATAACAGAGCTGATTTGACTTGTGTGTGTGTAATGTGTTTGAGAAAATGGCGGACTGCTTCCCATTGTAACGTCACGGGTGAAAGGTCATCGCTCCGATAGCGAATAATAGAAAGTCGTTTAATTCGCCAAAATTCCCCCATTTAGAGTTCGGAAATCGGTGCCGTGATTTTACCAGTCTGGCCTACCTGGTAATAGATGTGGCTCCTGAGCTAAAATGAGTTTGACACCCCTGATCTAGTCCCCTTTGTTAATGATTTCCCTTTAATTTGACACCTGATAGTATGTATCGCCTCTGGTGGGTCAGGAGGTTAAATAAGTGTTAGATCTAATGAAAGATGGCGGCTATGGTTCAATCAGGGGGTCAGAGCAAAGTAGCCATGTTATTTCAACCTTGATGATCCTGCAGTCGGTGGTCTGTCCCGGTCTCCCCAATAGATTTGGGAGCAGGACTACCCCACAATATGATGGGTCTTGTTTGTCTTCCCATACTAGAAGTCCTTCACTGGTGACTGATGATCACAGAGAGTCCTCAATGAAGTCTGGAGTGAGGGCAGCTAGAATTACACCTTTGGTAAACATGCTGTTGCTTGAACGACTAGACAAAAGCACCGCATATCAGATTGCAAATACACTTTCTTGACCATTAGTTAATGAATCAAACAGGGGTTTGGGATAGACAACTAGAACAGATCTCTAGAAATCAGACCTGAGCAAACTAAGGCCCGGTGGACACATGCGGCCCGTTTTAGCTTTTCAATCCGGCCCGCCGGATATTCCCAAATAATTTTTAGATCTTTTAAGATCAGGGGTCTCGAACTCAATTTACCTGGGGGCCGCCGGATGCAAAAACTGGGTGAGGCTGGGCTACAAGAAAAGATTTCCTTAAAAATCTAACATGCACTTTTTAATGAATTCACCTTCTTTGATTGGCTTTCTCGCCCTAGCAACATACTTGCCGACTCTTGCGATTTTTCCGGGAAACACCCGAATATCAGTGCCCCTCCCAACAATCTCCCGGGGCAATCAGTCTCCCGGGCAACACTATTAAGGGCGTGCCGTGATGGCACTGCCTTTAGAGTCCTCTACAACCGCTTTTCCACCATACAAACAATGCAGCCCTAACTTTTCCAGGCTACAATAGGCGGAGGGGGTGTACATTGTAGCCCGGGAGAGTTAGGGCTGCATGGGATTCTGGGTACTTGTTCTGTTGTGTTACGGTGCATATCTTCTCCCGAAATGTTTGTCATTCTTGTTTGGTGTGGGTTCACAGTGTGGCGCGTATTTGTAACAGTGCCGAAGTTGTTTATACGGCCACCCTCAGTGTGACCTGTATGGCTGTTGATCAACTATGTCTTGCAGTCGCTTACTGCGTCTACAGGAGCCAAATACAACATAGGGCTGAGCTGGCACGCTGTTTGTGCAGGTTTTAGAGGACGCTAAAGGCAGTGCCTCCACGGTGCCCGCTTAATATTGTTGTTTGGGGGAAATTCGGGAGAATGATTATCCCTGGAAGAGCACTGAAAATTGTGAGTCTCGCGGAAAAATCGAGGGTATACAAGTATGACGCTGAAAAGCGGCATTCATATAAAACTTGCGGGCTGCACCATCATTAAATTTTCATATTAAGGTGCGGGCCGCAAAATAACGTCCGTGTGTTTGAGACCCCAGTTTAAGATGGAAAGGGTAGCTGCCATTATGATGTGCAGTCATGTTTTCTAACGACCGTAAGTCTTGAACTATGCAAAGTATTTCAATGGTTGGAATCTGCGCTTATG
>NC_084633.1:13401307-13428807 GCF_033978795.1 Nerophis ophidion | reverse complement strand
AATTGTAAGTTAATATTTGCAAAAAAGAATCAAGTTTGAGTTTGAACATCAAATATCTTGTCTTTGTAGTGCATTCAATTAAATATGGGTTGAAAAGGATTTGCAAATCATTGTATTCCGTTTATATTTACATCTAACACAATTTCCCAACTCATATGGAAACGGGGTTTGTACAAGCAGACACAGTGTGTAGACAGAAAAGAGAGAACAGACATATTTTGGCTTAAAAACTAACGATGAAGGTGAAGTTATATCACTGAAACACCCTCAGGAAGAGATGCTTTAAGATATGGCTAACTAGCTAGCGGCTAAAGTCCAGCCGCAGTGTTTTAGCTACTTCTAAATCACTAATCCTGGTCTCCATGGCGACAAATAAAGTAAGTTTCTTACAAGAAAGGAATAGCTAAACATGCTTGTTCATTACACACCGTAGCTCACTGGTGTCAAAATATAAACAAACGCCATTGATGGATCTACACCTAATATCCACTTTAATGATATCGAGTACAGGCACGTATCTAGTTGATACTTTTATGATTACTTCAATATTTTTTGGCATCACGTATTTTGTTGTTGTTTTTTTTTTTATGTATATGTTTATAAACTCAGGAAATATGTCCCCTGGACACATGAGGACTTTAAATATGACTAATGTATGATCCTGTAACTACTTGGTATCGGATTGATACCCAAATGTGTGGTATCATCCAAAACTTATGTAAAGTATCAAACAACAGACGAATAAGTGATTATTACATTTTAACAGAAGTGTAGATAGAACATGTTGAAACAAAGTAAATGAACAAGTAGACTAATAATTAATTTTCTACCACTTGTCCCTAACAATGTTGACAAAATAATACAATGATAAATGATACAATATGTTACTGCATATGTCAGCAGAATAGTTAGGAGACTTTGTTTGTTTACTTACTACTGAAAGACAAGTTGTCTAGTATCTTCACTATTTTATTTAAGGACTTAACTGCTAAAAGAAACATGTTTAATGTACCCTAAGATTTGTTTTTTAATTAAAATAAAGCCAGTAATGCAATTTGTTTGTGGTCCCCTTTATTTAGAAAAGTAACAAAGTATCAAAATGATTTTAGTACCGGTACATTGGTATGGTTCCCAACAGAGGTGGGTAGAGTAGCCAGAAATCGTACTCAAGTAAGAGTACTGTTACTTTAGAGATTTATTACTCAAGTAAAAATAAGGAGTAGTCACCCAAATATTTACTTGAGTAAAAGTAAAAAGTGTGTTGTGAAAAAAATACTCAAGTACTGAGTAACTGATGAGTAACCTGTTCGTTTAATGATGACGGCAACAAGTAATGCACAAAAACATAAAAATAGCAATGAACAAATTCAGAGCCAGGAATATCTCTTAAGCAACTAAAACAATAATATATATTTGCTTTTACACTGTATTGCAAAAAAATTTAAAAATTAATTTTACCTTTGCAACCTCATTATACTATTGGCTAAGTTTTATATTCATTAATGTAAGTTTCTCAATACCCGACCTGTTTTTTGTGCCTTTTAAAAAAGATTTAGAACTCTACATTAAAACACTCTACCTCTAACAACCAAAAAGCTGTGAAAACCATGATGCTGTGTTCCAAATTGAAGTTATTTATTGAGATCGAGTGAGCCTATGGCTTTGCACTTTATTTATTTTATATATATATATATATATTTTTTTGTATTCGATTTTAGTTACTTTGAATTTACAACCCCCTGGCGCTGTTTTGTACGGTTTTTGTACTTACTTTGATTATCATTTTCAACTGTTTGTAAATGTTGAAATTTACAAAGTAAAGGTTTATAAAAAAAATACAAATAAATGTGCAGTTAATCATGTGACCGCCTGGCTCTGTTTGATTGGTGAAACGGAGTCAAACGTCACCAGTGACTGCATTTGATTGGTGAAACGCAGGCATGTGATAGATCCTACTTTGAAGGTCTGTCTGACAAACCAAAACAAACAAAGCGTGCATTAACAGATCGATAAAATCAGTGGCGAGCTGAATGTAAATAAATGGAGTGGAGTAAAAGTAGCGTTTCTTCTCTATAAATATACTCAAGTAAAAGTATGTTGCATAAAAACTACTCTTAGAAGTACAATTAATCCCAAAAGTTACTCAAGTAGAATCCGTCCATCCATTTTCTACCGCTTATTCCCTTTTGGGGTCGCGGGGGGCGCTGGCGCCTATCTCAGCTACAATCGGGCGGAAGGCGGGGTACACCCTGGACAAGTCGCCACCTCATCGCAGTCAAGTAGATGTAACGGAGTAAATGTAGCGCGTTACTACCCACCTCTGGTTCCCAAGTTAAATGTACAATATTACTTAGTGTTGCCAAATAATATGCTCTTCAATTCGATTCATCACACTATTGAATTTGTATTAATCGTGATTAATCACAGGGAATTTATTACTGGCTTGAACAATTCAAATTGACTTAAAAAAGACCCCGTTGTTCAAATTCAGTTTCGTTCAGTTTATTTCGTTGTTGTATGTGATATGCGCCATGGATTACGTTGGACAAGTGCATAGTTAGTGTGTTAAGTGCACAATATCACTTATTGGAACTGCACGTTGGAGACAAGTGTGGATAAACACAACTCATTAGCATCGCAGCTATAGACACACAAAATGGTGTCTTCCCAGCAGGGTTCATTAGAAGTACTTATAAACCGACATCAAGGCTCGATTATGGAGCAACACAATATTGAATACACTCGTGGGACCTCTGGGACTGATGTACCATAAAATGGGACTTTTATTGGAATAATAGTAGCTTGAAAGTGTTCCTTTACAGTTGATTCTTTAGATTCCTTATGGCAGCAAACAATAGTGATCATTAGCTGTATCATAAAGAGCATCAACTAATGAGCGGGTTAACCTTTCAACCCGTACTTAACACACACACACACACACACACACACACACACACACACACACTAATGATGCAGTTTGGTCTGGGAAGTCAAGCATAACAGCGTTTTTAAAAGGCTTTAAAGCAGGGGTGTCAAACTCATTTTAGATCGGGGGCCACATGGAGAAAAAGCCTCTCCTAACTGGGCTGGACTGCTGAAATCACGGCACGATAACTTAAAAATAAAGACAACTTCGGATTGTTTTTTTTTTTTTTAAATTACAACAAACAGATTCTGAAAGTTTACAAATCATAATGTTTGGTTTTTATTTGACAAATTACACGTTGCGGTTAATGGTATACATACTTTATATGTCATTTGTATTTTCTGAAAAATTATATGATCATCATTCCACTCATTAGTGTTTATTCAATCTGTCAAGATTAAAAGCTTCTATAAAAATCAAATTACAGGATGTTATTTATGTAGTTTGATCATTTTCCTCGTCTAATGTACTAACATCCTTTGGTTTATTTTGTACATATGTAGCATCATCTACAAAGATACAAATAATTGCTATTGGGACATCCAGTGGACACATTTAGAACAGCAGTTTCTTTCATTCAAAAATTTCAGATTCATTTTTATACTTAGCAATAATAGGGCTGGGCGATATGGCCTTTTATTAATATCTCTATTTTTAGGCCATGTCACGATACACCATATACCGTATTTCCTTGAATTGCCGCAGGGCATATAGTATGCGCCTGACTTGAATTACTGCCGGGTCAAACTCGCTTCGCAAAATAATTAGCGTATGCTTCGTATTACCGCCTGGTCAAACTCGTGACACTTCCCCTGTCGTCATTTTCAAATTGGAGGAGGCTGATTTCAATACCGGTAATTTGAAATCGCATAAAGGGAAGAAGATTAAGAGCTATTCAGTAGGATTTAAGGTCCAAGCTTACATCACACTCAATTTTTTACTGCATGCCTTTGGTAAGTGCCGGAGTGAGAAGAGGTTTTAAAATAATTAGCGCATGCTTACTTTTACCGCATGCCTTTGGTAAGCACAGGAGTGAGAAGAGGTTTTATAATAATTAGCGCCCCGGCTGCAATTTAAGGAAGTATGGTATATCCATATATCGCCCAGCCCTACTTAGCAAACTACAGTTGCGGGACTGAGCCCGGCCCTATAGCTGTACATTTCACACCCCTGGTTTAAACCCAATGAAAGCAAAAAAAAAAAAAAACCCTTAAAGTAGTGTTTCTCAAATGGGGGTACGCGTACCCGCGGGGTACTTGAAGGTATGCCAAGGGGTAAATAAAAATATTCTAAAAATAGCAACAATTAAAAAATCCTTTATAAATATATTTATTGAATAATACTTCAAAAAAATATGAATGTAAGTTCATAAACTGTGAAAAGAAATGCAACAATGCAATATTCAGTGTTGACAGCTACATTTTTTTGTGGACATGTTCCATAAATATTGATGTTAAAGATTTCTTTTTTTTTTTTGTGAAGAAATGTTTAGAATTAAGTTCATGAATCCAGATGGATCTCTATTACAATCCCCAAAGAGGGCACTTCAAGTTGATGTTTACTTCTACGTGTAGAAATCTTTATTTATAATTGAATCACTTATTTATTTTTGAACAAGTTTTTAGTTATTTTTATATATTTTTTTCCAAATAGTTCAAGAAAGACCACTTCAAATGAGCAATATTTTTCACTATTATACAATTGAATAAATCAGAAACTGATGACATAGTGCTGTATTTGACTTCTTTCTCTTTTTTTCAACCAAAAATACTTTGCTCTGATTAGGGGGTACTTGAATTAAAAACATGTTCACAGGGGGTACATCACTGAAAATAGGTTGAGAACCACTGCCTTAAAGTACCGAACATCAATCAAAACTGAACATTTCTCAGTTTATTTTCTCACTTATGCATAGTATTTGTTATGGCAGCTCTTATATTACCTTATAATACAGCCCAGGTGTATCTAATCAAGAGTCGTAAATAAGGAGAGAGGCTCCAGCGACCCCCAAAAGGGACAAGCCGTAGAAAACAGATGAATGGTCTGATATCATTGGGAACTAAAATAACATCGATTGCGTACACCTGCTAATTACTCATTTGTCACACAGAGAATGGACCGCTGTAAAACATTGATGAGGTCATTCATTGTGATCTCCGGTTAATCCGAGATGGTAAATTTGCTCTCAGGTTGATTAAGCGGCGACGGGGACTGTAAGTCACACAGCCCCATGGGCGCCTCGGGCATCATAAAAAAGCAGCACCGCGTCATAAAACCTCCCTCGGTGGCACGTAAAGAAGTAAACAAAGGCACAAACCATCATCCTTACCCTTACCGCCAAGCTTATTCAGCCATATCTTTGTATCAGGACTTAAGGGGAAAGCTTTAAAATCGAAAGTCTCTGAAATTGTCACGTTTTCACTGTTAAGTTGTAGGAGCCACACTCGCCGGTGGTTTGTTTTTGTTCGTATTCCGTCTTTTTTTTTTTTGATTGATTGAAACTTTTATTAGTAGATTGCACGGTTTAGTACATATTCAGTACAATTGACCACTAAATGGTAACACCCGAATAAGTTTTTCAACTAGTTTAAGTCGGGGTCCACGTTAATCAATTCATGGTCACGTGACGTCTTCTTCCCATGAATGGATTAACGTGGACCCCGACTTAAACAAGTTGAAAAACTTATTCGGATGTTACCATTTAGTGGTCAATTGTACGGAATATTTACTTGTGACGGACTCAAGCTCCTCGTGTGGGTTCCAAGGACCATCAAGGAAGGACATAATGGCGAACAGGTTCAGACTTCTTTATTTCAAAGAATGTGTCTCTTGCCGGGTTGATAACGTTTGCTGTGGTCTGGAACAACATGGCCTACAAACAACTGAGAAAATGCAGCCAATATTCCGTACAATTGACCACTAAATGGTAACACCCGAATAAGTTTTTCAACTAGTTTAAGTCGGGGTCCACGTTAATCAATTCATGGTCACGTGACGTCTTCTTCCCATGAATGGATTAACGTGGACCCCGACTTAAACAATTTGAAAAACTTATTCGGATGTTACCATTTAGTGGTCAATTGTACGGAATATTTACTTGTGACAGACTCAAGCCGTTGTCGTGTGGGTTCCAAGGACCATCAAGGAAGGTCATAATGGCGAACAGGTTTAGACTTCTTTATTTCAAAGAATGTCTCTTGCCGGGTTGCTTTTCAGCCTTTCCATCGGCTGCTCGCTCTTCCGCTCCAGCTTTTCAGCTTCTTGCGATTTCGTCTTGCTCGCGCTTTCCGTCTCTCTCGCTCGGCATCCGCCTCCTGTTGGTTTTGTCTCCTTTCTCAGTGTCTCTTCTCCACCTTTCCGGCTGTCGCCCTTTTAAAGAGTGCCAGAGGATTATTTAATTTTGCCCAGCTGGGCGACCCGTGCACCTGATCACGATTGCAACACGCCTCGCCGCTCGCTCGCAGTCCACGCCTCCTCGCCGCCATCTTAAGCCGGGCTCCGGCATGCCCTGCCTCGCTGTCGGACTGCCGGCCACGCCTCCTCGCAGCGGGCTACGGTGTGCCCTGCGTCGCTTTCTGACTGCCGACTCCGCTTCTCCACAGTTCTGTACTGTGCAATCTACTAATAAAAGTTTCAATCAATAAATTTTCACGAGTCCAAACCAGTGGTGGTCAACCAAGCCAAGCAAGCAAACTCCCCGAGTACGCAAGGGCCCTACACTTTCCTGCATAAAACAGATACTTGCAACAAATCTAACTATGCAAAGGAAAAGATCACAAAACCTTATCAGAAAAAAAATACTGTCGATTAATAACAAGGTTTATCTGTTGGTGGAGTTCCCAGACATATTGATCTACGTTGTACTCCGGACGTCATTCTACTTGGAAAAGCGTAAAGGTCAACAACTTCTTTTTGTGTGGCTGAGTCAAGGACTTTGGAATCAAGTAAAGCTGGGCCAGGGGTCGGCAACCCAAAATGTTCAAAGGACCATATTGGACCAAAAATAGGAAAAAAATTAAAAGCCTTATATAAGTCTTATAATGAAAAGCAACACATGATGTAAGTGTCTATATTAGCTATATTAGCCTACTATCAAAGCCTGACGCAAACTTTGTTGACAGTAATGTTGTTTTTACATTTTTATTCTACACATTTTTGCAACATTCGAAATCATTGACTGGCTCAGAAGGGCCACAGGTATATAGTCTTCTAATGGATTTATTACAATCTTTGCAAGCTGGATAACGTTTGCTGTGGTCTGGAACAACATGGCCTACAAACAACCGAGAAAATGCAGCCAATATTACATGTGTCATGAGACATGCACATATAAATTAAATACGGAGGAAATAAGTAAAGGACATGAAATGAGCTCAAATATACCTACAATCGAGGCATACTGATGCAATATGTACATATAGCATGTTAGCATCGATTAGCTTGCAGTCATGCACTGACCAAATATGCCTGATAAGCACTCCAGCAAATCAATAACATCAACAAAGCTCACCTTTGTGCATTCACGCACAGCATAGAATGTTTGGTGGACAAAAGGGTGGCATAAAACCCATCCTTCTGTGGCAGCGTCAGAGAAAGTTGTACGACGAGTTCAAGGATGGCTGAAATTAGTGGGACTAATCGGTTGCTCGCCAAACAGTAAAGTATGTGTAATGCAAACAGTGGGATTTTCTAACAATAAAGGTTTGTGTCATGTTTGTCCTCCAACAGAAACCATTGTAAACAAGTGATTTTTATTTTTATTTTTTTCATCTTTTTCCATTTCCACGGATCTTTTAAAAAGGCCCCAGGGAGCCACTCGGGCAGCGCTAAGGAGCCGCATGTGGCTCTAGAGCCGTGGTTTGCTGGGCGTAATGGCAACAAAATTATCAAAATTTTTTTCATATAATCCAAACTTAATCACTTTTTTTTTTAAAGGCGGATTGTCCCGTGCAGGATTTAAGCATGTAATGTTACATCTCTACTATTTCTACTGATTTCCTCGTAAAAATCTGTAGAGACTCCTCCCACCCCCACCAAGGACTGATTTTTTACATGCTGGTCCCTAGAAAGAGGTTCTGCAGCCTCCGTTGCGGGAGCTTCTGTAACAGCTTCTTCCCTCAGACCGTAAGACTCTTGAACGCATCATAATAATCCCCTCAATTCCCCCTCAAAAACGGACTAACTCGCTGGAATATAAAGACAACGTAACATACATCCATAAACGTGGATGCATATGCAAAAGTGCAATATATTTATCTGTACAGTAATCTATTTATATCAGCACCTTTTGTAAATGCAAACATCCATCCATTTTCTACAACTTATTCCCTTTTCGGGTTGCGGGGGGCGCTGGTGGTAATCTCAGCTACAATCGGGCGGAAGGCGGCGTACACCCTGGACAAGTTGCCACCTCATCACAGGGCCAACACAGATAGACAGACAACATTCACACACTAGGGCCAATTTAATGTTGCCAACATTCTGCACCTTATTGCTCTTTTATTCTGCACTACCACGAGTTAATGAAATGACATTTTCTTATCTGTATTGTACAGTAGGGCTGGGCGATATATCGATATACTCGATGTATCGCGGGTTTGTCTCTGTGCGATATAGAAAATGACTATATCGTGATATTGGAGTATACCAGGGGTCAGCAAGCCAAAATGTTGAAAGAGCCATATTGGACCAAAAATACAAAAACAAATCCGTCTGGAGCTGCAAAAAATTAAAAGCCATATTACAGTACAGACAGATAGTGTCATTAGATATACATTGAATTATGAGGACTTAAAGGAAACAAAATGAGCTCAAATATAGCTACAAATGAGGCATAATGATGCAATTCGTACATACAGCAAGCCTAAATAGCATGTTAGCATCGATTAGCTTACAGTCATGCAGTGACCAAATATTGACATAAGTCAATAACATCGACAAAACTCACCTTTGTGCATTCATGCCCAATGTTAAAAGTTTGGTGGGACAAAATGAGACAGAAAAAGAAGTGGCATAAAACACGTTTTAGAAGGTCGGAGAAAGTTATACATGTAAACAAACTACGGTGAGTTCAAGGACCGCCAAAATTAGTAGGACAAAACAGCGCTCGCCAAATACTTGAATCAATGAAGCATTTTTAATATAAACAGTGTGCTTTATAACAATTAAGATGGTGTGTGTTTGTCCTCCTCCAGAAACCATATTTAAACAACAAATGTTTTTTTTTTCCCCCTCATCTTTTTCCATTTCATATATTTTTGAAAAAGCTCCAGAGAGCCACTAGGGCGGCGTTAAAGAGCCGCATGGGGCTCTGGAGCCGCGGGTTGCCGACCCCCGGATTATACGTTCTCACGCAGTTGCTTTTTAGCCGCGGGCATTACACTACAGGCTCCTCCCACTCTTTGTTGTCTCTCCTTCTCACAGACAGCAAGCGCACCTTCTTACATACGGAGCAAAGAAGTAGCAGCATGGGTAATGTTAGCTGTGGTGCGAGTGGTAATACGAGAGAAAGAAGGTGCGAATCTGGTAACAAATGAAGAATTAATTCCCAATAAAAACAGCAGGGGGTCCATCGTCTGGCGGTGGTTTGGCTTCAAGTGGAAATATGTTGAACAGACAACTGCAATTTGTCGAGTGTGGGGCAAAAGCGTTGCTATAAAAAGTAGCATTACTGCTAATATGTAGCATCATTTGAAAAGTCACCTTCTATAGAATGAAGAGTGCTTACTCTGCATGTCAACATTTTCATTCGGTTCTACACCAACAAAATGCCGATGCAACCATTTCCACATCAACACCGTATGAAAAAAAATAGTGAACAACATAAGGAGATAACGTCCGCAGGAACCTACCACATAGCGATTTGATTTCCTATGATGCAGCTCATTTTTATTTGACAGTTATTGAAATATCTTGTGACATCATGCACAAAAGTGCACTTTGTTTTGAACTATTGTAGTGGTGTTCTGTACAAAAAGTACACTTTAATTTAGTGTTGTTTTGATGTCATCGTGGTGACATCATGCACAAAAGTGCACTCATAGCTTGTTTTAAAATGTCTCTGACAAAGTCTTGCACTTTCTGTTTTGAGACATGAATGTTTGTGCCACTGCTCAATAACTGTTTAATAAATACAGTATTGGTGGATTGACTTAGTTGTGATTTCCCTCTCTGCATAAAAGTTTAAAAAATGATCATATATTTATGCAGTATGAACAAGAATGTTTTAATGTAGACACATAGAATCATCATACTGCTGTGATTATATGTATCAAGTGCTCATTCAAGGCTGAGGCAAAATATCGAGATGTGTATCGTGACATGGTTGGATGAAGTACTGGCTGTCCAGAGTCGAGACCCAGGATGAACTGCTCGCCTGTGTATCGGTTGGGGACATCTCTATGCTGCTGATCCGCCTCCACTTGGGATGGTTTCTTGTGGACGGGACTCTCACTCCTGTCTTGGATTCGCTTTGAACTGAACTCTCGCGGCTGTGTTGGAGCCACTCTGGATTGAACTTTCACAGTATCATGTTAGACACGCTCGCCATCCATTGCTTTCGGTCCCCTAGAAGGGGGGTGGGGGGTTGCCCACATTTGAGGTCCTCTCCAAGGTTTTCTCATAGTCAGCATTGTCACTGGCGTCCCACTGGGTGTGAGTTTTCCTTGCCCTTATGTGGGTTCTTCCGAGGATGTCGTAGTCGTAATGGTTTGTGCAGTCCTTTGAGACATTTGTGATTTAGGGCTATATAAATAAACATTGATTGATTGATTGATGGTCTTAAAATATCGAGATATTGAAACAGGCCAAATTTGAATGACTATAAAGGAAGTCTAATTCTAATTTACTACCACAGTATCTTGTAACAGACATTTCCTCGTTTAAACCCCAAATACGTGTTTTTGAAACTCTCCGTGTTTGTGTGGACTTAGCCTTAGACACAGTTGACTGCTTCTACGGCAAAAGTAGCTGCAGAAGAATTTTGTGTGTCTGAAATTTCTACTAAATCTGATGGCATCGTAGCTGAGCTAGGCACCAGCGACCCCAAAAGGGAATAAGCGGTAGAAAATGGATTGATGGATCATTTGTATTATGAAAAACTAAATACATTGTTAAATGCTACGACTGAGCCTTCTAGAAATACATCTTTGAGAGGCGCTGTGAACGGTTGCTTGCCTTTGAACCTTGTTAGTGTCAGGCCTGAATTAGTTGAGGAGCACACTTGTGCCGCAATATCACAACCTTTTCTGCCTGCGTCACATGAATTTTTTACATTGCTTTGAGCCTACTAGAGCTGTGACTCGTAACAGCTCTGACCAACATACTTGCCAACCTTGAATATTTGATCTGTTATGTTTTGTGTTACGGTGCGGATTTTCTCCCGAAATGTGTTTGTCATTCTTGTTTGGTGTGGGTTCACAGTGTGGCGCATATTTGTAACAGTGTTAAAGTTGTTAATACGGCCACCCTCAGTGTGACCTGTATGGCTGTTGACCAAGTATGCCTTGCAATGACGTGTGTGTGTGTGTGTGTGTGTGTGTGTGTGTGTGTGTGTGTGTGTGTGTGTAGAAGCCGCATATATTATGTGACTGTTTGTATGGAGGAAAAGCGGATGCTATAGGCAGTGCCTTTAAGAGACAACCCCTCTATTGTCGTACAGGTGGAAATTGGGAGAAATTCAGGAGAATGGTTGTCCTGGGAGATATTCGGGAGGGGCCACTGAAATTCGTGAGTCTCTCGGGAAATTCGGGGGGGTTGGCAAGTATGCTGACCAACGCTTACTTACAGTTTTGAAAAGGCAATATAAAATCACATCTTTATTAGTGAAACAAAAATCATTTATGCTTTTACCAGAACAAGAGTTGCAGAATTTGCTGAAAATCTGTTGCTCTATCAGATGTTAAATGGTATTTTAATCATCATTTTGGACAAGCTTCACAGTGTCTTGGCTCAATGAGCAGGTATCGGACAAGTCGGTCTCCTTGGACGTAGCCTCGTTTATCAACCAATCAATCAATCAATGTTTATTTATATAGCCCCAAATCACAAATGTCTCAAAGGACTGTACAAACCACTACGACATCCTCGGAAGAACCCACATAAGGACGAGGAAAACTCACACCCAGTGGGACGCCACTGACAATGATCACCATGAGAACCTTGGAGAGGACCTCATATGTGGGCAACCCACCACCCCCCCAGAGGACCGAAAGCAATGGATGTCGAGCGAGTCTAATATAATACTGTGAAAGTTCAATCCATAGTGGCTCGAACACAGCCGCGAGAGTTCAGTTCAAAGCGGAACCAAGACAGCAGCCACAGTCCCGTCCAAAGGAAACCATCCCAAGCAGAGTCGGATCAGCAGCGTAGAGATGTCCCCAACCGATACACAGGCGAGCGGTTCATCCTGGGTCCCGACTCTGAACAGCCAGTACTTCATCCATGGCCATCGGACCGAACCCCCTCCACGAGGGAGGGAGGGACAGAGGAGAAAAAGAAAAGAAGCGGCAGATCAACTGGTCTAAAAAGGTCTATTTAAAGGCTAGAGTATACAAATGAGTTTTAAAGTGAGACTTAAATGCTTCTACTGAGGTAGCATCTCGAACTGTTACCGGGAGGGCATTCCAGAGTACTGGAGCCGGAATGGAAAACGCTCTATAGCCCAAAGACTTTTTTTGGGCTTTAGGAATCACTAATAAGCCGGAGTCCTTTGAACACAGATTTCTTGCCGGGACATATGGTACAATACAATCAGCAAGATAGGATGGAGCTAGACCGTGTAGTATTTTATACGTAAGTAGTAAAACCTTACCACTACCTTATCCATGCAGACTGGACACTGGCCAAGAGTTAGTGGGTGGCTGAGGGTGGGGTCGGCTCTCTTGGTTGCTTTGTTGGGTCTGCTCCTGTCTCTGGCCATGCCCCACCCCAGCAGACGATGGTGTGGAACACTGCAGAGGCCACCACCGTGTAAATGTTTTTGTTTTTTTGTTGTTGTTTAAGTTTTGTGGCTGTGTTGCATCAGCTCTACTCTTTTGTTCTTAGATGTTTCCCTCTTACACACAGTTGTATGTGTGCGATGGCTATTAGGATTATTTTCCCCTTACCTCAGTCTGGACCCCATCTCAAGGGGCCCAGGCTTAAACTGTATTTTTTTTTCTCCCCCCTAGTGTTTACCTGTTTCTCACCTTATTTGTACTCAGTGGCCTAGTGGTTAGAGTGTCCGCCCTGAGATCGGTAGGTTGTGAGTTCAAACCCCGGCCGAGTCATACCAAAGACTATAACAATGGGACCCATTGCCTCCCTGCTTGGCATTCAGCATCAAGGGTTAGAATTGGGGGTTAAATCACCATAAATGATTCCCCGGCGCGGCACCGCTGCTGCCTACTGCTCCCCTCACTTCCCAGGGGGTGATTAAGGGGATGGGTCAAATGCAGGACAAATTTCACCACACCTAGTGTGTGTGTGAAAATCATTGGTACTTTAACTTTACTTTGACTTTAACTTTAACTTAGACTGATTTTTTTTTCTCCCCCCAGTGTTTACCTGTTTCTCATCTTATTTGTAAGGGCCGGAAGTTGGCAGACCCGTCAGCGATCCTGCTCTGTCTCCCTGTAATGTTTGTCTGATCTTGAATGGGATTGTGCTGAAAATCTTAAATTGCCCTCAAGGATTAAGGTATTTCTTATTCTGATTCTACTAACATTGAAAAAAGAACATAGAACCCTCAAAACAGTTTATACTATCTTGAACAGCATACCAGGCAACCCAGAAATGTCATTAGAAGCTGTCAATACATGCCCAAACCACTTGGATAGAATAATAAACAGAACCATTGCTTAACATAACCATTAGAGACCTATTTAAAATATTATCAGCTTATATGGAGAGGTGGTTAGGTCAGAAGCTGCCCCTTGAGAGTTGCAGGTTTGCTCCTCGTCTCTTGCCATCCAAATCACTGCCGTTGTGTCCTTGGGCAGGGCAATTCACCCTTTCCCCCAAGGCCGCTCACACTGGTGAATGAATGATGGGTGGTGCTCGGAGCCGTGCTTCCGTCAGTCTACCCCAGGGCTACAAATGTAGCTTACCACATGAATGATGGGTTCTCCCTTCTCTGTGAAGTGCTTTGAGTGTCTTGAAAAGCGCTCTATACTTCTAATCCATTACATTGGAAGGTTTTGCAAGCATGTTGCAATGCTGTGGAGGATGTTTACAGGACCTAAATGTTCCTGTAAACATGCAAACCGTTGATACTTGGGGACGGATGAAGTGTTGCCTGTGACCTAGAGGAGAAATGTATTAGAGTAACGTTTAAAGACATTACACAGTCTGTGGAGAACCAACGACTGACCCTTTAATGCAGAAATACAGGATTCCTGTAAAGAAAATCGTTCAGCCTGGTACTAAGAAGAATTTAACTGGGATGAAAACGTGTCCGTCTTGTGGAGCTGGGCATTCCTTAGATGTGTGTGTGTCCTATTGTAGGAAATGAGACACAATGTGTGTGCTTTATCTGTTTGTGCATTTGGCACAGAAGCAAAGACTGCAAAACCAGTCTTCTATATTAGGTGTGTAATTGGAGGCACTCTATTATGTTCCATACCTAAAATAAAGACAAGAAAACATGTTTGATTCAGGCTAACGCAAGCCAATAGTTGACCGGAGTAGGGGCTGTAGTTTCTGTACAGTGCAGGGGTTTAATTGGGGTCGGCAAACAACACTGTACAATTTCTATAAGGCTTGTCCAAGAGGATTTTTTACTAATGTATTTTGGATCCTGGATGTACATCCTTGTTTTGTACTGAACATCTCTTGAACAGACTGAATCTGAAGGGAAGAAAGTTAGGAATACGCCTCAGAAAAATGGGACAGAAGCGAGTTGTTGAAAGCAACATAACAAACTAGGAAGTGGATTGGATTAGGACCTCTTCAGACCTACCTACTTAAACATGACCTATCAGGAGCAAGGGTGTAGTGTCTTGCTCAAAGACACAATGGACGTGAAGAGGTTGGTAGTAGGTGGGTATTCCCTCAGGTTGCTGGCACGGCCACTCTCCCAATCGTGCCACGCCGTCCCCTCGGGTTATAGTCTCTTGCTGGCTGTCCCCTGCCTCTCCCGTGCCTTGTCCTCTGCTGGGTGGCACGGCAGGCCTGTCACTGGCCGACCTGACTCCAAGTAAAGTCCAAGAGAGTTTTTTACTAATGTATTTTGGATCCTGGACATGAGGGGAAGAAAGTTAGGAATACTCCTCAGAAAAGTGGGACAGAAGCAAGTAGTTGAAAGCAACATAACAAACTTGGAAGTGGCTGGATTGGACTCTGACCGCTCTAGACTTACCTGAGATATTTGGGCAATAATATCCCTCATGATAAAGATTCTCAAAAATGGCCACACCTGAGACATGGGGACCCAGTTGCTGGTGGGGCGGCGGCGGTCTTCCCGTCCGGCTGTGAGGAGTTTTTGGGCCTCTCGGGGCAGGGTTTCCGGACTTTCTTACCACTTGGATCGTAGTCTGTTGCTGGCTTGGGGGCTGGCTGTCCCCTGCCTCTCCCGTGCCTTGTCCTGTGCTGGGTGGCACGGCAGTCCGGTCACTGGCCGGCCTGGCTCCAAGTAAAGTCTAAGAGGGTTTTTTAGTCATGTATTTTGGATCCTGGACATGAGGGGAAGAAGGTTAGGGAATACACCTCAGAAAAATGGGACAGAAGCAAGTAGTTGAAAGCAACATAACAAACTTGGAAGTGGCTGGATTGGACTCAGACCGCTTTAGACTTACCTGAGATATTTGGGCAATAATATCCCTCATGATACAGATTCTCAAAAATGGCCACACCTGAGACATGGGGACCCAGTTGCTGGTGGGGCGGCGGCGGTCTTCCCGTCCGGCTGTGAGGAGTTTTTGGGCCTCTCGCGGCAGGGATTCCGGATTTTTTTACCACTTGGATTGTAGTCTGTTGCTGGCTTGAGGGATGGCTGTCCCCTGCCTCTCCCGTGCCTTGTCCTATGCTGGGCGACATGGGATTCCTGTCACTGGCCGCCTGGCTCCAAGGAAAGTCCAAGAGGGTTTTTTACTAATGTATTTTGGATCCTGGACATGAAGGGAAGAAAGTTAGGAATACTCCTCAGAAAAATGGGACAGAAACAAGTAGTTGAAAGCAACATAACAAATTTGGAAGTGGCTGGATTGAACACAGACCTCTTTAGACCTACCTGAGATCTTTGCACTAAAGAGCA
The DNA here is from genome assembly GCF_033978795.1 of Nerophis ophidion. Taxonomy (NCBI): domain Eukaryota; kingdom Metazoa; phylum Chordata; class Actinopteri; order Syngnathiformes; family Syngnathidae; genus Nerophis; species Nerophis ophidion. Next base: position 13,412,650 of record NC_084633.1, on the reverse strand, counting down.
TGCCAGTTTATCAGGGCAATATCCCTCATGAAAAAGATCTTCAAAAATGGCCACGCCTGAGACACAGTGACCCGGTTGCTGGTGGGGCAGAGCGGTCTTCCCTTCCGGCTCTGTGGAGAGTTTGGGCCCTTCGGGGCAGGGGGACCAGTCGTTCTGCCCACCTGGGTTGTAGTCTCATGCTTGCTTGGGGGGTTGCTGTCCCCTGCCTCTCCCGTGCCTTGTCCTCTGCTGGGCGCCAGATTCCTGGGATTCCTGTCACTGGCCGGCCTGGCTCAGGGTAAAGTCCAAGAGAGGTTTTTTTTACTAATGTATTTTGGATCATGGACATGAAGCGAGGAAAGTTAGGAATACTCCTCAGAAAAATGGAACAGAAGCAAGCAGCATGTTAAACTTGTAAGTGGCTGGATTGGACTCAAACGTCTTTAGACCAACCTGAGATATTCGCACTAAAGAGCATTCAATTTTTTTAGGGCAATATCCCTCATAATACAGATCTTCAAAAATGACCACACCTGAGACATGGGGACCTGGTTGCTGGTGGGGTGGGAGCGGTCTTCCCGTCTAGCTGTGAGGAGTCTCTTGCTGGCTTGGGGGCTGGCTGTCTCCTGCCTCTCCTGTGCCTTGTCCTCTGCTGGGCGGCACGGCAGGCCGGCTCTGGGATTCAGGTCGCTGGCCGACCTGGCTGCTTAGGGTCCCCTTGTTCCCTGGGCACCACACCTGCTGCTTTGGTTCGGGCTCTCTGGGTGGCTGGGGCCGATTTTAAAGGAAATCTTGCCCTCAACCATGAGCAGGGAGATAATGTGGAACTGCTCGATGTTAGTGCTTTTATTTTAACAAAAAATCATACGGTACATTAAACATTTCTTATTACAATCGAAGAACAATTTTGCCCTCAAATAAAATAGCGAACATACCAGTAAGCAAGCAAAGGCTCCTAATTTGACTGACCTATGTAGTGTCATTTTTCATTCTATTATTTCGTCAAAATTATGAGGGACAAGCACTACTTTTAGACTTAGACTTCCTTTTATTGTCATTCCAATTTGAACTTTAACAGTATAGATATGAATGGAATTTCGTTGCATTAGCTCGTTTTAAAGCAGGATAAAAGAGCAATAAGGTGGAGCTGTAAATAGATTACTGTACAGATAAATATATTGCACTTTTGCATATGCATCCATATTTATGCATGTATGTTATATTGTCTTTATATTCTAGCGAGTGTTCGGGGGGAATTGAGGGCATTATTATGTGTTTAAGAGTCTTATGGCCTGAGGGAAGAAGCTGTAACAGAACCTGGAGGTTCTGTTACGGAGGCTGCGGAAACTCTTTCTAAATTCCAGCAGTGAAAACATTCTTTGGTGGGGGGTGGGAGGAGTCTCTGCAGATTTTCTGAGCCCCGGTCAGGCAGCGGCTTTTTGCGATTTCCTGGATAGCAGGAAGAGAAGTTATTGTTTACTGTTAATGTCTCCTTGTTTTCTGTTTCGACATTTTCTATCTACGATTCTGTTAGAGCAGTGGTTCTTAACCTTGTTGGAGGTACCGAACCCCACCAGTTCTATATGCGCATTCACCGAACCCTTCTTTTGTGAAAAATATTAATTTTATTTTAATTTTTTTAATTCAAAACAAAGTTATATGTTTACTGGTGCACACAATGAACCGTGCATGAGCATCACCTTTGTTCAAAGAACAAAACCAACACAGTGCATGAACTCAAAACAAAATACATCCCTGTAAATCAGATGGAAATTAGAGGGAACATTGTCTGGGGGTATCCATTAGATACGGATAGGGAGAAGTTTTTATTTTTACGATGAGTTGGGTGTGTCTTGACCTCCGCGGCAGAGGCTCTGTCGAACCCCTGAGGCCGACTCACCGAACCCCTAGGGTTCGATCGAACCCAGGTTAAGAACCACTGTGTAATAATCACATGTTTGTGAGGACTCTTCTTCGGCATGGTAATGCCGGTGTTGTTTTCCTGAGGATGCGTCGAAGCGGAACACAGCAAAGGTAATATATAAAAGCTATTTATTAAATAATAAAAGGCTAGGAACAAAAACACTGATCGTAAAGAGAAGGCAAACAAAAGACGCTAGCGTGAAAGCTAGGATAACACTAGGGAACTAGAATTTGACTCGAGGGCACAAACGAGAAAACAAATCTTCAGTATGAAAACTGGAACAAACTAGTGGCATAGCGTGAGAGCTAGCAAGAAAATACCTACGATAGAAAGATGAGTCGTCACTGTAGCACGTAGGCAAATTAGGATCCGAGAATGAGTAACGAAAAGGGGCGAGTTTAAATAAGGGAGGTGATTAGAAGTAAGCAGATGAACTAATGAGCTACTATGGTGACAGACTAAACAGGAAATAAAGACGTTAAACAGGGTGATACAAAAATGGAACAATAAACCAGAAAATGTACAGATCCGAGCAGCGGATCGCAACAATGTTCTTCTGTTGTTTGGATACTTTGCATTAATTTTGGATGATACTACAAATTTGGTTATCGATCCGTTACCAAATAGTTGCAGCGTCATACATTGGTCATATTCCTGATGTGTACAGGGACATATTTCCTGAGTTTAGAAACATCTTTTTTTTTTTTTTTTATAAAAAGGCAAACATATTTTGTGAATATTGACATAGTCATTGTAGGATACACTCTTGTACTTAGTATCATTACAGTGGATGTTGGGTGTAGATCCACTAATGGCGTTTGTTTACATTCAAGAGCACCAGCTTGTTAGCGGTGAGCTATTGCAGTCTCTTATGGTGTGTAGTGAAGCATGTTTAGCTGTTCCTCGTCCTGCAGGGACGATACTTGTAAGAAAGGACGGTAAGACGGTGCCTGAGCCGTGCTTGCTGTAATTATTATGCCTTTAATTTAAATTAAGAAAACACTCATTGCCTTTCTTAAGAAGCTTTTGGAAAGATTGCTTTTTAACAGGCTTTCACAGTGTAAGCCATATTAGTGTGTGTGTGTGTGTGTGTGTTCATTATTTAGAGGTTAAGTGTCACTGAACTCTGGAAGAAAGTTCCCTATGAGCAATTTTCTAAAAGTTTGCAGGGCACGGTGTCATTTTTGAACGTTCCCTACGAATCTTGCATGGTGTTTACCCTGCCTCTAAATTCTTAAAAGAAATTAGACCAAATCACCACATGCATGCAGCCTTTTCTCAGGCTATCGTATCAAAAAGAAACGTAATTGAATTAGCCGGCGCTGTCTCTCCTGATATAGAGCACGTCACGGGGCCCCCGAGCACGGCTGACTGCTCGCAGCCAATGACCAGAGAGGGAGATGTGAATTGTTTAACTGTGCACAGTTAATAAGTGGACCTAGTCGGGATAATGTCCTGCTACTGAAAATGTAGAGTGACATGAACTAGAAAGTGTGTGTGTGTGTGTGTGTGTGTGTGTGTGTGTGTGTGTGTGTGTTCCAAAGCGCATAACCCCGTCTCCCTACCCCATTGTTACTTCCGCATTAGGAGACTGGTGGGAATTAGGATTACGGTCTTTCCGACCGAATAGTCTTTACCACACAAATTATTTATTTGCCCGTTAAAAACATATTTCTTGAAGTAAAATCAATGCCCAAGAGGTTAAAAGTCGAACTAACAATACACACTATATTGCCTTGACTCATATATGAACTTGAAGTGCCATCCCATTCCTAACCTGTAGTGTTCAGTAGGATGTGGGTCCACCTTTTGCAGCTATTACAGCTTCAACTCTTCTGGGAAGGCTGTCCACAAGGTTGCGGAGTGTGTTTATAGGAATTTTCCCAAAGCGCGTTGGTGAGGTTACACACTGATGTTGGTCGAGAAGGCCTGGCTTTATCCCCGTTCTAATTCATCCAAAAGATGTTCCGGTCAGGACTCTGAGCAGGCCAGTCAAGTTCATCCACACCAGACTCTGTCATCCATGTCTTTATGGACCTTGCTTTGTGCACAGTCATGTTGGAAGAGGAAGGGGTCCGCTCCAAACTGTTCCCACAAGGTTGGGAGCATGGAATTAACCAAAATGTTTTGGTATTTTGGAGCATTCAAAGTTCCTTTCCCTTGAACTAAGGGTCCAAGCTCAACTCCTGAAAAACAACCCAACACTAATTCCCCCTCCACCAAATTTCACACTCTGCACAATGCAGTCCGAAATGTAGCGTTCTCCTGGCAACCTCCAAACCAGGACTCGTCCATCAGATTGCCAGATGGAAAAGCGTGATTCATCACTCCAGAGAAGGCGTCTCCACTGCTCTAGAGTCCATTGACGACATGCTTTATACCACTGTATAAGACGCTTTGCATTGGACTTGGCGATTTCCGTCTTAGATTCAGCCGCTCGGGCATGGAAACCCATTCAATGAAGCTCTCTGCGTACTGTGCGTGGGCTAATTGGAAGGTCACATGAAGTTTGGAGCTCTGTAGCAACTGACTGTGCAGAAAGTCTTTGCACTATGCGTTTCAGCATCCGCTGACCCCACTCTTGTCAGTTTGCAATGCCTACCAATTGGTGGCTGAGTTGCTGTTGTTCCCAAACCCTTACATTTTCTTATAATAAAGCCTACAGTTGACTTTGGAATATTTAGGAGCGAGGACATTTCACGACTGGATTTGTTGCACAGGTGGCATCCTATGACAGTTCCACTCTGGAAATCACCATTTATTCACAAATGTTTGTAGAAACAGTCTCCATGCCTAAGTCTTGATTTTATACACCTGATTCTCATCATTTGGATGGGTGGCCAAATACTTTTGGCAATTTAGTGTATGTGATGCATTACATTGTATCGTATGAATGTTCGAAATAAACTGAACTGAACAAATAAATTAAAAGATATTTAGGCCAAATGGTGATTAAAAAAAAAAAGATTGTATACAAAGACAGCTATTGGAAGGCACAATAGATGGAAAGAGAGTAAGATGGAGATCCTGAGCCACATGGACTACTAACATCAAATAATGTGAATTGTGAATTATATTTATACAACGCTTTTCTCTAGTGACTCAAAGCGCTTTCACATAGTGAAACCCAATATCTAAGTTACATTTAAACCAGTGTGGGTGGCACTAGGAGCAGGTGGGTAAAGTGTCTTGCCCAAGGACACAACGGCAGTGACTAGGATGGCGGAAGCGAGGATCGAACCTGGAACCCCTCAAGTTGCTGGCTACCAACCGAGCCATACCGTCCCATATAAATAGTGGACCAAACTCAGGTACTGTGAATGCGTCCGAAAGGCACATGATTGAGCGAAAAGGCGATCCATTGTATTCAAACGGCAAACTGCAGATGAGACGGGACGACGAAAAATGGCAGAACTTCAATCCGTGCTTGTCACCTTGATTTAGGATTGCCAATCAATTTCAACATCAATTTGTTGATAATTATCAAATCAAAGGAGCAATTTTGTTTCTATATTATGTGGCGCTTATACATTTATATGTTGTCGCATAGAGATCTCCGATATCGGACTGCCGATATCATCGGCCGATAAATGCTTTAAAATGTAGTATCGGAAATTATCAGTATCGGTTTCAAGAAGTAAAATTAATTACTTTTTAAAACACCGCTGTACATAGTGGTACACGGACGTAGGGAGAAGTACAGAGCGCCAATAAACCTTTACGTGCCATATCTACACACACAAGTGAATGCAACGCATACTTGGTCAACAGCCATACAGGTCAAACTGAGGGTGGATATAGAAACCAGTGGTCTCCAACCTTTTTGTATCCGCAGACCGGTCAACGCTTAATAATTTGTCCCGCGGACCGGGGGTTGGGGGGGTGGGTGTCGGTGGGCTATTTGGGGGAATCCTTTTTTTTTCTTTGTCATGAAAAAGGGACGTTTTTGTCTTGAAATAGGGAGGTTTTTGTGGTTTGTGCACTAATTGTAAGTGTATATTGTGTTTTATGTTGATTTAATCAAACAATTTAAAAATATATAATTTTTTAAATTTAATTGTATTTTTTTTTAAATAAAAATTAATAAAAAATTCTTCTGCGGCCCGGTACCAATCGGGCCACGGCCCGGTGGTTGGGGACCACTGATATAAACAACTTTAACACTGTTACAAATATGCGCCACACTGTGAACCCACACCAAACAAGAATGACAAACACATTTTGGGAGAGCATCCGCACCGTAACACAACAGAACAAATACCCAGAACCCCTTGCAGCACTAACTCTTCCGGGACACTACAATATACACCCCCCGCTACCCCCTAATCCCACACCCCAACCCCACCCACCTCAATTTCCACATGCTCTCTCAGGGATGTCCCAAATTCCAAGCTGCTGCTTTGAGGCATGTTAAAAAAAAAATAACGCACTTTGTGACTTCAATAATAAACATGGCAGTGCCATGTTGGCATTTTTTTTTCCATGACTTGAGTTGATTTATTTTGCAAAACCTTGTTACATTGTTTAATGCATCCAGCGGGGGGCATCAGTACAAAATTAGGCATAATAATGTGTTAATTCCATGACTGTATATATCGGAATCGGTAATTAGGAGTTGGACAATATCCGATATCGGCAAAAAAGCCATTATCGGACAGCTCTAGTTTTGCGGTTACCAAATGGCCCCTTTGAGGACAGTAGTAACTGTGACTTGGCCCGTAATAACAATGAATATGACACTCCCGCATTAAACGTTGTTTTTTGTCAAAGCACAAACACATATTAATTTTAAGTGTACAGTGATATTGGTGTACTTTTTTAAGCATTGATTCTAAGCGAATAAGTGATAGCTTGATAGAGATTTAGTACTATATATTTTTCAACCTTTTCTGAGCCAAGGCACGTTTTTTTCATTGCAAAAATCCCGAGGCACACCACCAGCAGAAAACATAAACAAATTAAACTCAGCAGCTGACAATAAAAAGTATTTCTCGCAATTGTTGGATATGAATTCAAACCATAACCAAGCATACATCACTACAGCTCTTGTCTCAAAGTAGGTGTACTGTCACCACCTGTCACATCACGCCGTGACTTATTTGGAGTTTTTTTGTATTTTCCTGTGTGTAGTGTTTTTAGTTTTTTTTCTTCCGCTTCTATTTTGTTGATTGTCATGTACAGATATACTTTGTGGACGCCGTCTGCTGCTCCACACATGTAAGTCTTTGCTGTCGTCCAGCATTCTGTTTTTGTTTACTTTGCAGCCAGCACATTCTTTTCATTGGAAAAATCCCGAGGCACACCAGTAGCGGAAAACATAAACATTTTTTTTTTTTAAATCAGCAGCCAATATTGACAGTAAAAAGTAGTTCTCGCGTTGGATATAAATTCAAACCATAACCAAGCATGCATCACTACAGCTCGTCTCAAAGTAGGTGTACTGTCACCTGTCACATCACGCAGTTTTTTTGTGTTTTCCTGTGTGTAGTGTTGTAGTTTTTATATTCCGCTTTTATTTTGTTGATTGTCATGTACAGATATACTTTGTGGACGCCGTCTGCTGCTCCACACTTGTAAGTCTTTGCTGTCGTCCAGCATTCTGTTTTTGTTTACTTTGCAGCCAGCACATTCTTTTCATTGGAAAAATCCAAAGGCACACCAGTAGCGGAAAACATTAAAAAAATTTACATCAGCAGCCGATATTGACTGTAAAAAGTAGTTCTCGCGTTGGATATAAATTCAAACCATAACCAAGCATGCATCACTACAGCTCGTCTCAAAGTAGGTGTACTGTCACCTGTCACATCACGCAGTTTTTTTTGTGTTTTCCTGTGTGTAGTGTTATGGTTTTTATATTCCGCTTTTATTTTGTTGATTGTCATGTACAGATATACTTTGTGGACGCTGTCTGCTGCTCCACACGTGTAAGTCTTTGCTGTCGTCCAGCATTCTGTTTTTGTTTACTTTGCAGCCAGCACATTCTTTTCATTGGAAAAATCCCGAGGCACACGATTAGCGGAAAACATTTAAAAAAAAAATTAAAATCAGCAGCCAATATTGACAGTAAAAAGTAGTTCTCGCGTTGGATATAAATTTAACCAAGCATGCATCACTACAGCTCGTCTCAAAGTAGGTGTACTGTCACCTGTCACATCACGCAGTTTTTTTGTGTTTTCCTGTGTGTAGTGTTGTAGTTTTTATATTCCGCTTTTATTTTGTTGATTGTCATGTACAGATATACTTTGTGGACGCTGTCTGCTGCTCCACAAATGTAAGTCTTTGCTGTCGTCCAGCATTCTGTTTTTGTTTACTTTGCAGCCAGCACATTCTTTTCATTGGAAAAATCCCGAGGCACACCATTAGCGGAAAACGTTAAAAAAATTAAAATCAGCAGCCGATATTGACAGTAAAAAGTAGTTCTCGCTTTGGATATAAATTCAAACCATAACCAAGCATGCATCACTACAGCTCGTCTCAAAGTAGGTGTACTGTCACCTGTCACATCACGCAGTTTTTTTTGTGTTTTCCTGTGTGTAGTGTTATGGTTTTTATATTCCGCTTTTATTTTGTTGATTGTCATGTACAGATATACTTTGTGGACGCTGTCTGCTGCTCCACACGTGTAAGTCTTTGCTGTCGTCCAGCATTCTGTTTTTGTTTACTTTGCAGCCAGCACATTCTTTTCATTGGAAAAATCCAAAGGCACACCAGTAGCGGAAAACATTTAAAAAAAAAATTAAAATCAGCAGCCAATATTGACAGTAAAAAGTAGTTCTCGCGTTGGATATAAATTTAACCAAGCATGCATCACTACAGCTCGTCTCAAAGTAGGTGTACTGTCACCTGTCACATCACGCAGTTTTTTTTGTGTTTTCCTGTGTGTAGTGTTATGGTTTTTATATTCCGCTTTTATTTTGTTGATTGTCATGTACAGATATACTTTGTGGACGCTGTCTGCTGCTCCACACATGTAAGTCTTTGCTGTCGTCCAGCATTCTGTTTTTGTTTACTTTGCAGCCAGCACATTCTTTTCATTGGAAAAATCCCGAGGCACACCATTAGCGGAAAACATTAAAAAAAATTAAAATCGGCAGCTGATATTGACAGTAAAAAGTAGTTCTCGCGTTGGATATAAATTCAAACCATAACCAAGCATGCATCACTACAGCTCGTCTCAAAGTAGGTGTACTGTCACCTGTCACATCACGCAGTTTTTTTTGTGTTTTCCTGTGTGTAGTGTTATGGTTTTTATATTCCGCTTTTATTTTGTTGATTGTCATGTACAGATATACTTTGTGGACGCTGTCTGCTGCTCCACACGTGTAAGTCTTTGCTGTCGTCCAGCATTCTGTTTTTGTTTACTTTGCAGCCAGCACATTCTTTTCATTGGAAAAATCCCGAGGCACACCATTAGCGGAAAACATTAAAAAAAATTAAAATCGGCAGCTGATATTGACAGTAAAAAGTAGTTCTCGCGTTGGATATAAATTCAAACCATAACCAAGCATGCATCACTACAGCTCGTCTCAAAGTAGGTGTACTGTCACCTGTCACATCACGCAGTTTTTTTTGTGTTTTCCTGTGTGTAGTGTTATGGTTTTTATATTCCGCTTTTATTTTGTTGATTGTCATGTACAGATATACTTTGTGGACGCTGTCTGCTGCTCCACACGTGTAAGTCTTTGCTGTCGTCCAGCATTCTGTTTTTGTTTACTTTGCAGCCAGCACATTCTTTTCATTGGAAAAATCCAAAGGCACACCAGTAGCGGAAAACATTAAAAAAATTAAAATCAGCAGCTGATATTGACAGTAAAAAGTAGTTCTCGCGTTGGATATAAATTCAAACCATAACCAAGCATGCATCACTACAGCTCGTCTCAAAGTAGGTGTACTGTCACCTGTCACATCATGCAGTTTTTTTGTGTTTTACTGTGTGTAGTGTTTCCTTTTTTGCTGTTGATTGTCATGTCTGCTCCACATGCTGTAAGTCTTTGCTGTCGTCCAGCATTCTGTTTTTGTTGACTTTGCAGCCAGTTCAGTTTTATTTTCGTTTTGCATAGCCATCCCTAAGCTTCAATGCCTCCCGCTGTCCTCTGCATATTGTGATCACGACAATCCATGTTCCCGACATCCACAAAGCAATTCGCTACCTGCTGCCACCTACTGATATGGAAGGGTATTACACGGTTACTCCGTCGAGCTCTAACCAGCACAGACACTCAACACTGGCACATTTGCGGATAATAATTACCGGTTTGCAAAAAATATTTTTAACCCAATCAGGTAAAATTACATAATCTCCCACGGCACACCAGACAGTATCTCACGGTCCACTAGTGTGGCGCGGCACGGTGGTTGGAAAACACTGCGATAGTCTGTGTGAGTTGGTAAATCTTGGGAGTCGATGCAGCAAAAGTTCCAGGGTTATGTTGCGGGGGCAGGTGTCTGAGAAACGGTTATTTGTCTGGAAAAAGGAGTATGGTGGTCACGTAATGACTTGAAACACCGTAAACTCTCTCCATTCCTCTGCTGTCCTCTGAAGATAACAGACGCTAACATGATAAATGCACTTCCCTGACAGCTTTATCGCCCCGTCAAGTGTGCCCAGACTCTAGCGGGTGAGAAGGGAGTCGACGTGGAACTGCATTGTAAGGGCTTGATTGAAATAAACCTTGATGGCTCTGTAACGTCAGCTTTTTAAAAGTGGCACACACCCATACCGCACTGCCGCTGATGTAAATGTTCACATTTTGCGAGGGGCCGTTTAGAAGGTGACACGACGACGGGTGCAGAAACTTCATAGATTCTTCACGCAGATCAGAACTCACCAACCCCTCACCTTCTGCAAAGTGATCAACATACCTTAGACCAGGGGTCACCAACCTTTTTGAACCCAAGAGCTACTTCTTGGGTACTGATTAATGCGAAGGGCTACCAGTTTGATACACACTTAAATAAATTGCCAGAAATAGCCAATTTGCTCAATTTACCTTTAATAAATAATTCTATATATATATATAAAAAAAATGGGTATTTCTGTTTGTCATTCCGTCGTACATTTTTTTTCCTTTTTACGATAAAAAAAAAACCCACTTAATTGAAGGGTTTAAAAGAGGAGAAAACAGGAAAAAAAAGGAAATTAAATTTTGAAACATAGTTTATCTTCAATTTCGACTCTTTAAAATTCAAAATTCAACCGAAAAAGAGAGGAGAAAAACTAGCTAATTCGAATGTTGAAAAAAAAAAATAATAATAATAATTTATGGAACATCATTAGTAATTTTTCCTGATTAAGATTAATTTTGGAATGTTAAGTTTTGAATAGGTTAAAATCCAATGTGCACTTTGTTAGAATATATATATATATAAGCTATATTTCTAACAAAGACAAATCATTATTTCTTCTAGATTTTCCAGACAAAAAATTTAAAAGAAATTCA
>NC_084633.1:13388807-13391307 GCF_033978795.1 Nerophis ophidion | reverse complement strand
TGAGTTTCCTCCGCCGGGTGGCGGGGCTCTCCCTTTAGAGATAGGGTGAGAAGCTCTGTCATCCGGGAAGTGAATTATATTTATATAGCGCTTTTTCTCAAGTGACTCAAAGCACTTTACATAGTGAAACCCAATATCTAAGTTACATTCAAACCAGTGTGGGTGGCACTGGGAGCAGGTGGGTAAAGTGTCTTGCCCAAGGACACAACGGCAGTGACTAGGATGGCAGAAGTGGGAATCCAACCTGCAACCCTCAAGTTGCTGGCACGGCCACTATACCAACCAAGCTATACCGCCCCAGAGCTCAAAGTAAAGCCGCTGCTCCTCCACATCGAGAGGAGCCAGATGAGGTGGTTCGGGCCTCCCTAGGGAGGTGTTTAGGGCCCGTCTAACCGGTAGGAGGCCACTTGGAAGACCCAGGACCCGTTGAGAAGACTATGTCTGCCGGCTGGCCTGGGAACGCCTCGGGATCCCCCGGTAAGAGCTTGACTAAGTGGCTGGGGAGAGGAATATCTGGGTTTCCCTGCTTAGGCTGCTGCCCCCGTGACCCGACCTCGGATAAGCGGAAGAAGATGAATGGTTTTTCAACGGCAAAACTCATCGGGAGTGAACACTGACTGTGAGTCAATTTTGATCATAGAAACTCACCCGCAGAAAACGAACGCCCACAAAGAAGTCACTTCAAAAAAACAGAAATGAAAGACAAACGGCGACACGAAACCGCGCGAGCGTCGCCCGGGCCCAGACGCGGGGATTAAGGTTGAAGCACATTGGAAATAAGCGCCAGACGTCAGAAATACCGGAGATAAGGGACGCGTGTTTATACGGATGGGAGATAAACAGAATGGGGTTAGAAAGGCCGTCTTGGGAAATTTCCTTCTCATGTCTGCCTTTTTTTTTTTTTTTTTTTTTTTTTTTCCCTCACTCCCAGGAGCAGCAGTTTAACCAAGCAATTAATTGCAAAATCAGATTGAATCCCTGAAAGACTGGAAATTAGGTTTGAGTGTTTTCTTTAATGTGCGGTGTTTTTTTTTTTGTTTTTTTATGTAATATTCACTCTTTAACCAAACGTTATCTTCTTCATCCCGGTCCACAATTTCTTAATAAAGCAGGATTACACCCCGGCTTTGAATTTCCCACGGCAACACTTTTTAAAAATACCCTTATCTCTGACACTCATTATGCCCGCATAGATTGGGCCGACTGTACACGGCTCAGACAGGACCGCGCACTCCAGATTAGCAGCTGAACTAAAAGGGGCCGAAAGGATCCATGGTCATGGTTCTGGTGCAGACAGACGACAGACCACGCCATAGACAATCCCACCTATAATCCCACTGGGGGGGTCCCTCAGGCCCCTCCACTCCTGAGTCCAAATCGTGGATTATGTAGGTGACATTGGTCCATAAAGAGCAAGGGGGGGTGGGGGGGTCTACACACCTCATTAGGGAGAAAGCAGGATAAGGACCGGCAAATCTCTGTTCATGTCTGAGATCGGCGAGGTCACAGGCGGTTGAGTCTGATGATTTTACAATCAAATTAATAATACAAACCCCGTTTCCAAATGAGTTGGGAAATTGTGTTAGATGCAAATATAAACAGAATACAATGATTTGCTAATCCTTTTCAACCCATATTCAGTTGAATGCTCTACGAAGACAAGATATTTGATGTTCAAACTTATAAACTTTTTTTTTTTTCTTTGCAAATAATTAACTTAGAATTTCATGGCTGCAACACGTGCCAAAGTATTTAGGAAAGGGCATGTTCACCACTGTGTTACATCACCTTTTCTTCTAACAACACTCAATAAACGTTTGGGAACTGAGGAAACTAATTGTTGAAGCTTTGAAAGTGGAATTCTTTCCCATTCTTGTTTTATGTAGAGCTTCAGTCGTTCAACAGTCCGGAGTCTCCGCTGTCGTATTTTATGCTTCATAATGCGCCACACATATTCAATGGGAGACAGTTCTGGACTGCAGGCGGGCCAGGAAAGTACCCACACTCTTTTTTTACTAAGCCACGTTGTTGTGACACTTGTCTTGCTGAAATAAGCAGGGGCGTCCTTGATAACGCTGCTTGGATGACAACATATGTTGCTCCAAAACCTGTATGGACCTTCCAGCATTAATGGTGTCTTCACAGATGTGTAAGCTACCAATGCTTTGGACACTAATACACCCCCATACCATCACAAATGCTGGCTTTTGAACTTTGCGCCTATAACAATCCGAAATGGTTCTTTTCCTCTTTGTTCGGGAGGACACCACGTTCTCTGTTTCCAAATATAATTTGAAATGTGGACTCCTCAGACCACAGAACACTTTTCCACTTTGCATCATTCCATCTTAGGTGAGCTCGGGCCAAACCGGTGGCGTTTCAGGATATTGTTGATAAATGGGTTTGGCTTTGCATAGTAAAGTTTTAACTTGTACTTACAGATGTAACAACCAACTGTAGTTACTGACAGTGGTTTTATGAAGTGTTCCTGAGCCCTTGT
>NC_084633.1:13371307-13383807 GCF_033978795.1 Nerophis ophidion | reverse complement strand
GACTATGTGAAAGCTCTTTCCTATCTCTCTATTTGAACGGACACACAAGAACAAAACAGCAATACGGCCTTCTCTGGACTAACTGTCACTTATTTTAATGTTATGCTCAAGCTGCTTGACCATCGTGTGAATTAAGCCGCGAAGAAGAAAAACTGATATGACGTCATATGCAACCCTTCTATTCTCACAAAGCTTTTTCCAAGCAGCGTAAAAAAATATCACTTATATACTTGAAAATAAATATTACAAAGTTTACTGCCACAGGAATACACAATCACATAAGTCTCACTTTAGTTTTGAAAACGTCAAACATTTAAACATGTCCTGTTGATTATGTGTTAGAGATAGGAATGTTTCGATCAAAATTGTATGTTGCCGCGTCCGATACTGATCATCCATTAGTTAAATCGGCCGATACCGATTAAATGTACAAACCCGATTTTTTTTTTTTCAAATGTATTTAGGCTGAGTGCTATTGACAGTTTAATAATATCAATGCAATATTTAAACTAGTTCCTTATTTTATTTTATTACATACAATAGTTTGATTAAAACTAAGTAAGTAGTACACATGAACTAAATAAAATAAACTACCTACTACTGGTTGCACATTTGTGATGTCAGGATACTGCGTGTTGTGTGCAGAGAAAATTAACATGGAGCAGCAGTCACCAATTTGGGCTTTCTTTAGCATATCGGAAGAAGACATTTCACTCATAAGTTCCAATATGTTCTGCAGAAATTAAACAGGGAGACTTAAAACCTATCTTCAGCACAATGAAATATGTTAAGTTACCTTTGCGACGATTTATAGAAGCAGTACAAAGCTGCCCATGCTGCTAAGCTGAGATCTAACGTTAATGGAGGCGACCGCAGCAATAAAGCCAGAGGACTGATAAGAAATCAACAAAGAGGAGGCAACCGTTTGAAATAAAAAAAATCTTAAGGTAAAAAAAAAATTCACAACAAATTGATTGTTTGTGTTAAACGTCATGATTCATCTGGAGGCACAGGCTTTGGTTAAGTAATTTTTACAATTTCTTGCTGGAAAAAATAAACTCATTTGAATTAGGGCTAGGGGATATGGCCTTTTTTTTAAATATCTCTATTTTTAGGCCATTTCACGATACACGATATATATCTCGACATTTTGCCTTAGCCTTGAATGAACACTTAATACATATAATCACAGCAGTACGATTATTCTATGTGTCTACATTAAAACATTCTTGTTCATACTGCATTAATATATGCTCATTTTGAACTTTAATGCAGAGAGGGAAATCACAACTAAGTCAATTGACCAAATCTGTATTTATTAAACAGTTATTAAGCAGTGGCACAAACATTCATGTCATTTCCAAAACAGTGCAAGATTGTCAGAGACATTTTAAAAACAAGCTATGAGTGCACTTTTGTGCATGATGTCACTAAGATGACATATTACAAAGTGCACTTTTTTGTACAGAACGCCACTACAATAGTTTAAAACAAATAAAGTGCACTTTTGTGCGTGATGTCACACAACATATTTCAATAAGTGTCATTAAAATGAGCTGCATAATAGGAAATCAAGTAGTGTATGTCCTTCACTACGTGGTAGGTTCCTGCGGACGTTATTTCCTTCTGTTTACTATTTTTTTCATATGGTGTTGATCTGGAAATGTTTACCTTGGCATTTTGTTGGTGTGGCACCAAACGGAGATGTTGACATGCGGAGTAAGCACTCCTCATTCTCTAGCAGGTGACCTTTCGAATGACGCTACATAACAGCAGTAATGCTACTTTTTGTAGCAACGCTTTTGCCCCACACTTGACGAATTACAGTTGTCTGTTCAACATCTTCCCACTTGAAGCCAAACCACCGCCAGACGATGGACTCCCTACTGTTTTTCTTGGGAATTAATTATTCCTTCAATTGTTACCAGATTTGCACCTTCTTTCTGTCGTATTACCACTGGCATCACAGCTAACGTTACCCATGCCGCTACCTCTCTGCTCCGTGAGGGCGTATACGTATGTGACGTATGTAAGAAGGTGCGCTTGTTTTATCACTCCTGTGAGAAGGAGAGACAGCAAAGAGTGAGAAGAGCCTGTAGTTTAATGCCCGCAGCTAAAAGCAACTGCGTGAGAACATATACTCAATATCACAATATCGTCATTTTCTATATCGCACAGAGACAAACCCGCAATATATCGAGTACTTCGATATATCGCCCAGCCCTAATTTGAACCCTGTTTTCTTAATGTTCTACAATTGAATGTTGCCTTTCTAAGGAGCGGGCACTTATTGCCCATTACTTTATTATTGTTACCATGAATTGATTAACGTGGACCCCGACTTAAACAAGTTGAAAAACTTATTGGGGTGTTACCATTTAGTGATCAATTGTATGGAATATGTACTGAACTGTGCAATCTACTAATAAAAGTTTCAATCAATCAATCAGGGAAAAATATAATTGTATTTAATGTATTATTGACGATCAACAATAGATCGAACGCCACTTCAATCAATCAATCAATCAATCAATGTTTATTTACATAGCCCTAAATCACAAGTGTCTCAAAGGGCTGCACAAACCACAACGACATCCGCGGAACAGAGCCCACATCAGGGCAAGGAAAGACTCACCCCAGTGGGATGTCAATGTGAATGACTATGAGAAACCTTGGAGAGGACTGCATAAATAAATAAATAAATATTCTGGCAAATCTAGAAAATCTGTAGAATCAAATTTAAATCTTAGGTTAAAATCCACTTTGAAATATTTAAAACATGTCATCAAAATTCTAAAATCTTAATCAGGAAAAATTACTAATGTTCCATAAATTCTTTTTTTGATTTTTTTTTTTCAAAAAGATTCGAATTAGCTAGTTTTTTTTTCCATTTTTTCCGGTTTAATTTTGAATTTCAAAGAGTCGAAATTGAAGATGAACTATGTTTCAAAATTTAATTTTCTTTTTTTTCCTGTTTCCTCCTCTTTTAAACCATTTAGGTGGGTTTTTTCATCATTAATTCTCTACAAAAAACCTTGCGTAAAAGGAAAAAAATGTACGACGGAATGACAGACAGAAATACCCATTTTTTTTATATATATTTATAGATTTATTAAAGGTTAATTGAGCAAATTGGCTATTTCTGGCAATTTATTTGTGTATCAAACTGGTAGCCCTTCGCATTAATCAGTACCCAAGAAGTAGCTCTTGGTTTCAAAAAGGTTGGTGACGCCTGTCCTAAAAAAAAACCCTATTAAAAAGATATTTCTATATTTTTTTCCTCATATTTTTCTATTTTCATTTTTGAAAAGCTCTAGGGAGCCACTAAGTAGGCACTAAAGAGCCGCGTTATAAGAATAAAGTATTATTGGAGCTCATTATTCTGTATGTTTCGAATAATTTTACCTGGTGAAGAGTAAGTAGATCCTCCAAACCATATTTCAGTACTGTTAGAGACAACATGTTTTCCTCTGGTCAGACTGATGTACAGTAATCATTACAACACCATACCTCCTGAGATCTGGGGGTGAGAGCGTGGGCGGTCTTGGCCCTAATGGATAGTTCAAAGTGGTACCAAGCTGGCGGGCGACAGGAACAAATAGTGCTGGGAGACCACAGGATGAGCATTACAGGCACAAATGTGTGTACTGGTTAGATGGCACCTCTCCTCGGGGGAATCTCCGGTTACAACCCTGGTGCTGATGCAAGTTCCAGGCGGCACGACATCACTTGCATGCAGAACAGGTTTCTTCGAAAGTTGAGACATTTGGGTATTGGACAACACCATTGATAGATCTTAAATTGGACAATTCTTTAAAATGGATTTTAAAACATTATTTATGTTTATTTTTTTGGGAGACGACATTTTGCATTGGGTTATTTGGAAAAATTGTAGATTTGATCCGACAAGTCCGAAGGTGTGTCAGCGTTACTAAAGAAATAAGCGTTTTTTTTTTTGTTTTTTTTTAAAAAGCCAACCATCACACTGCAAAAAATCAGTGTTCAAAAACAAGGAAAAAAAAAACAAAAAAAAAGGGTATTTTATTTGAACTAAGCAAAATTATCTTCAAATGGAACAAGAAAATGTGGCTTGTCAAGACTTTCCAAAACAAGTAAAACTAGCTAACCTCAATTAACCCCAAAATACCTTAAAATAAATATATTCTCACTAATTAGTGCACTTTTCTTGGTATAAAAAAATACCTTTTTGCTCAATATATCAAAAAATATTCTTAAATTAAGTAAATGCTACACTAAATTGGCCCTAGTGTGTGAATGTTGTCTATCTGTGTTGGCCCTGCGATGAGGTGGCGACTTGTCCAGGGTGTATCCCGCCTTCCGCCCGATTGTAGCTCAGATAGGCGCCAGCGCCCCCCGCGACCCCGAAAGGGAATAAGCGGTAGAAAATGGATGGATGCATATTAAAAAATATTCTTAAATTAAGTAAATGCTACACTAAATTGGCCCTAGTGTGTGAATGTTGTCTGTCTATCTGTGTTGGCCCTGCGATGAGGTGGCGACTTGTCCAGGGTGTATCCCGCCTTCCGCCCGATTGTAGCTCAGATAGGCGCCAGCGACCCCGAAAGGGAATAAGCGGTAGAAAATGGATGGATGGATATTAAAAAATATTCTTAAATTAAGTAAATGCTACACTAAATTGGCCCTAGTGTGTGAATGTTGTCTGTCTATCTGTGTTGGCCCTGCGATGAGATGGCGACTTGTCCAGGGTGTATCCCGCCTTCCGCCCGATTGTAGCTCAGATAGACACCAGCGCCCATCGCGACCCCAAAGGGAATAAACGGTAGAAAATGGATGGATGGCTAGTGCCATTATCTTGACACAATGATATGCGCTCGGCATCATGATTTTTTTTTCATGCCCGAAATAAGAAATTATTACTTTAAAAAAGTAGTTTCATACTTGTGAGTAGAGATGTCCGATAATGGCCTTTTTTGCTGATATCGGATATTCCGATATTGTCCAACTCTTATTTACTGATTCCGATATCAACAGACACCGATATATACAGTCGTGGAATTAACACAATTTTATGCCTAATTTTGTTGTGATGCCTCGCTGGATGCATTAAACAATTTAACAAGGTTTTTCCAAATAAATCAACTCAAGTTATGGAAAAAAAAAATGCCATTATGCATTATTTTTATTGACATGTCTCAAAACAACAGCGTAGAATTTGGGACATGCTCTCCCTGGGAGAGCATGAGGAGGTTGGGGTGGACAGGGTTGGCGGGGTGGGCGTGTCTAGGGTAGGGAGTAGCGGTGGTGTGTGTATTGTTGCATCCCGGAAGGGTTAGTGGTGCAAGGGGTTCTGGGTATTTGTTCTGGTGTGTTACGGTGCGGATGTTCTCCTGAAATGTGTTTGTCATTCTTGTTTGGTGTGGGTTCACAGTGTGGCGCATATTTGTAACAGTGTTAAAGTTGTTTATACGGCCACCCTCAGTGTGACCTGTATGGCTGTTGACCAAGTATGGATGCATTCACTTTGTGTGTGTGTGAAAAGCCGTGGATATTATGTGGTTGGGCCAACACGCAAAGGCAGTGCCTTTAAGGTTTATTGGTAATTAATTTACTTTTTGAAACCGATACCGATCATTTCCGATATTACATTTTAAAGCGTTTATCGACAGTCCGATATTATCGGACATATCTACTTGTGAGTGTTGATGACCCAGCTTTGCATCAGTTGATATTCTAGTTTCAAGCATTTTTTACTCAAAATAGGTCATAAAATCTCAGCAACAAGCTGTAATATCTTACTGAGATCATTTAGGACCAAAACCCTTAAAACAAGTAAAACACTGTATAACATAAAATCTGCTGAGTGAGAAGAATTATCTTATCAGACAGAAAATAAACAAATATCGGCCTTTTTTGAGATATTTAATCTTACCTAGTTTTCAGTTTTTGGAGTGCATCGTCTTCATCTTCGAGCTCTAAAATCTCTGCCACATTTTATTTGAAGTTAGCTAAAATTAAATTGGTTTCACACAGCGCTAAGTAGCCCCCTTTTTAGGAAGGGGATTTGCGATGGCTCTGTCAGCACATATATGTCAACTCCGATTAATACTTGCCCTTCCCTATCGGATTAGGATTAAGCGCCGGGACAAAGCAGAAAAAAAGATTAGGGAGAATTATCTTATTAACTGGTGAGACAAAATTTACCTAAGAAATGTTCTTTCTCTTTTTTTTCTTCTTTTCTAAGGATGCATCTGCTACTTTGTTCACACGGCAGCGTGTATAAGAGATGCCTACAGAAAAGGTACTATATATAAAAATTAGAAATGTCAGATAATAGCTTTTTTTCCCGATATTCCGATATTGTCCAATTCTTACCGATTCCGATATCAACCTATACTGATGTATATATAGTTGTGGAATTAACACATTATTATGCCTAATTTTGTTGTGATGCCAATGTAACAATGTAACAAGGTTTTCCAAAACAAGACTTCAACTCAAATTATGGAAAAAAAGTGCCAACCTGGCACTGCTATATTTATTATTGAAGTCACAAAGTGCATTTTTTTTTTTTTTTACATGCCTCAAAACAGCATCTTGGAATTCTGGACATGCTCTCCCTGAGATAATCCTGATACTACAACTATTGGAAATACTATGCTTTGACTTTCACAAAGTGCATTATTTATGTTTTTTTGTAAACATGCCCCAAAACAAAAACTAAAACAACAATAAAGGCACACAGCTTCAGTCCAGAGTATACTAGAGTAATAAAGTAAACAATAACATAGTCCTCCTTTAGTAGACTACCCGGCATACTGTATTGCAGGAAATTATAAACCGGGCTCAATCTGCCCTGCTCTTATGTATCTGTATGAGTAACAAAAATGTGCTGCAAGCTGGTGGTGAGTGCTTGAAGTGGCCTACCTTCTGAAATGCTGCGTTGAGACACTCCAAGCTGCTTTAGGTGTTTGCTTTTAATCCATCTTCCGCTTATATTCATCGTGTATCTCCTTAGGATTCTTGAAGAGGTGGGAAATCAAATTGCTCGTATCAAAGGAAGATGGCTTGGTTCCTCCTCGCATAACCAACTTTTTGCAGTCATTTCAAATTGCCTTTTTTTTTTTATCCGTCAGAGACACTTTAAAATAATCCCAAACCATAGACATGGTGTCGTTAGTCGGTCACCGAGTGAGCTCGCTTGTTAGCCACGGCTACAGCACCGGCAACAATACACTCTCGTTGTTGTAATGCTTCGCTCGCGGCGGTTTGATGAGGTCATCAAGCGTCGCCAGTAAACCTCTCATGCTGTAGTCGTCAAGTGTTGTGTGAGGGGAGAAGGGGGGGGCTGCTGATTGGAAGACACAACTCCTCTGTACTGCTCCCTATGTCCGTGTTTCACCGAATGTGTACCGCTTCAAAAAGTCATTAATTTTACTTTTTGAAACCGATAATTTCCGATATTACATTTTAAAGCATTTATCTCTAATAAAAATGTTTGACCTGGGAAAATGTGCAGGGATGATGAAGCAGATACACCCTCAACATTTTTCCAAAATACTGTACCTCCCGAGCTGGCAATATAAGTGAGTTTACAGTGAACATGTCCAAGGTGTGGATATTTGGTATTATATACAACTCACCATGATATCACTGGTGGACGAGGCAGTATAGCTCGGTTGGTAGATTGGCCGTGCCAGCAACTTGAGGGTTCCAGGTTCGATTCCCCGCTACCGCCATCCTCGTCACTGCCGTTGTGTCCTTGGGCAAGACCCTTTACCCACCTGCTCCCAGTGCCACCCACACTGGTTTAAATGTAACTTAGATATTGTGTTTCACTATATAAAGGCTCTTTTGAGTCACTAGAGAAAAGCGCTATATGAATATAATTCACTTCACAATTGGTAGATGTAAGACACTTTTCGCTCATTAACCTTCCTTAGGCTAGGTATTAAATTTGGGGTATAGTTCTGGGAGAAACATACTTGGCCACTCCGTCACCTTCTCCTTCCCGCCATCAGTGTGTGAATGTGAATGGGTGAATGTGGAAATACTGTCAAAGCGCTTTGAGTTCCTTTTAAAAAGGTAAAAAAGCGCTACACAAGTACAAACCCTATTTCCATATGATTTGAGAAATTGTGTTAGATGTAAATATAAACAAAATACAATGATTTGCAAATCATTTTCAACCCATATTCAGTTGAAAATGCTACAAAGACAACATATTTGATGTTCAAACTGATAAACATTTGTTTTTTTTTTCAGCAAATCATAAACTTTAGAATTTGATGCCAGCAACACGTGACAAAGAAGTTGGGAAAGGTGGCAAAAACTACTGATAAAGTTGAAGAATGCTCATCAAACACTTATTTGGAACATCCCACAGGTGTGCAGGCTAATTGGGAACAGGTGGGTGCCATGATTGGGTATTAGAACAGCTTCCCAAAAAAATGCAGTCCAGACCTGTCTCCCATCGAAAATGTGTGGCGCATTATGAAGCAGACTGTTGAACGACTGAAGCTCTACATAAAACAAGAATGGGAAATAATTCCACTTTCAAAGCTTCAACAATTAGTTTCCTCAGTTCCCAAACGTTTGAGTGTTGTTCAAAGAAAAGGTGCTGTAACTGAGTGGTGAACATGCCCTTTCCCAACTACTTTGGCACGTTTTGCAGCCATGAAATTCTATGTTATTATTAGCAAAAATAAATAAATAAAGTTTGAGTTTGAAAATCAAATATCTTGTCTTTGTAGTGCATTCAATACATTGACTTTGCAAATCAATGTATTCCGTTTTTATTTACCTCTAACACAATTTCCCAACTCATTTGGAAAGGCACTTGTCATCATGGAGGTGTTTTGGGTTAACATTGGAAAAATGTTTCCCCTTTTAAGAGTAATTGTTTTGTTACGGAATTATTATGGTTTAAAAGTCTAGAACAGTGGTCCCCAACCACCGGGCTGTGGCCTGATTGGTACCGGGCCGCAGAATATTTTTTTATTCATTTTTATTTAAAAAAAATAAAATAAAAAATAAAAAAAAATTTCCATTTTTTTTTATTTTTATTAAATCAACATAAAAAACAGAAGATACACTTACAATTAGTGCACCAACCACAAAAACCTCCCTTTTTCATGCCAAAAACGTCCCTTTTTCATGCCAAAGAAGAAAAAAATTCCCCCCCCCTGCCGCGGGACAAACTATTAAGCGTTGACCGGTCCGCGGATATAAAAAGGTTGGGGACCACTGGTCTAGAAGACAAATACCGTACCGGGGAATATTAAAAATTTGACATGAAAATCAAAAAAGTCCTCTTACCTTAAGTTTCACTGTCATACTCCATAGAAGACTATGTATGGGAGCTTTGATCCCATCCATCCATTTTCTACCGCTTGTCCCTTTTGGGGTCGTGGGTGCTGCTGCTGCCTATCTCAGCTGCATTCGGGCCTGGACAAGTCGCCGCCTCATCGCAGGGCCAACACAGATAGACAGACAACATTCACACACTAGGGCCAATTTACCGTTGCCACTCAACCTAATCCAAGGTGCATGCCTTTGGAGGTGGGAGGAAGCCGGACTACCCCCGTAGTCCACACAGAAAGATCCGAGCCCGGGATTAAACTCAGGACTACTCAGGACCTTCGTAATGTGAGGCACATGGACTAACCGTTCTCCAACCGTGCTGCCTGTCCAGTGTACACCCCAGATAAATTACCTTGTCTTTGTTGGTAATTATGGTATCACCTGCTTTAAGGAACAATGTAGTTTTCGTCCTGGTCGTGGAACTGTGGACCAGCTCTATACTCTCCGCGGGGTTCTTGAGGGTGCATGGGAGTTTGCCCAACCAGTCTACATGTGCTTCGTGGACTTGGAGAAGGCATTCGACCGTGTCCCTCGGGAAGTCCTGTGGGGAGTGCTCAGAGAGTATGGGGTATCGGACTGTCTTATTGTGGCGGTCCGCTCCCTGTACGATCAGTGTCAGAGCTTGGTCCGCATTGCCGGCAGTAAGTCGGACACTTTTCCAGTGAGGGTTGGACTCCGCCAAGGCTGTCCTTTGTCACCGATTCTGTTCATAACTTTTATGGACAGAATTTCTAGGCGCAGTCAAGGCGTTGAGGGGTTCCGGTTTGGTGACTGCAGGATTAGGTCTCTGCTTTTTGCAGATGATGTGGTCCTGATGGCTTCATCTGACCGGGATCTTCAGCTCTCACTGGATCGGTTCGCAGCCGAGTCTGAAGCGACCGGAATGAGAATCAGCACCTCCAAGTCAGAGTCCATGGTTCTCGCCGGAAAAGGGTGGAATGCCATCTCCGGGTTGGGGAGGAGACCCTGCCCCAAGTGGAGGAGTTAAAGTACCTAGGAGTCTTGTTCACGAGTGGGGGAAGAGTGGATCGTGAGATCGACAGGCGGATCGGTGCGGCGTCTTCAGTAATGCGGACGTTGTACCGATCCGTTGCGGTGACTAAGGAGCTGAGCCGGAAGGCAAAGCTCTCAATTTACCGGTCGATCTACGTTCCCATCCTCACCTATGGTCATGAGCTTTGGGTCATGACCGAAAGGATAAGATCACGGGTACAAGCGGCCGAAATGAGTTTCCTCCGCCGTGTGGCGGGGCTCTCCCTTAGAGATAGGGTGAGAAGCTCTGCCATCCGGGAGGAACTCAAAGTAAAGCCGCTGCTCCTCCACATCGAGAGGAGCCAGATGTGGTGGTTCGGGCATCTGGTCAGGATGCCACCCGAACGCCTCCCTAGGGAGGTGTTTAGGGCACGTCCAACCGGTAGGAGGCCACGGGGAAGACCCAGGACACGTTGGGAAGACTGTCTCCCGGCTGGCCTGGGAACGCCTCGGGATCCCCCGGGAAGAGCTAGACGAAGTGGCTGGGGAGAGGGAAGTCTGGGTTTCCCTGCTTAGGCTGTTGCCCCCGCGACCCGACCTCGGATAAGCGGAAGAAGATGGATGAATTGATTACCATGAATTGATTAACGTGGACCCCGACTTAAACAAGTTGAAAAACTTATTCGGGTGTTACCATTTAGTGGTCAATTGTACGGAATATGTACTGTACTGTGCAAACTACTAATAAAAGTATCAATCAATCAATCAATGGATGGATGGATGCTTTAATCGTAAAGCCCAGGGATTTACCTAGGTTGTGTTTGGACCCAAATTAGGAAGAACTCCGTTTTACCCAGGTGTAGTGACAGTTTATCGGAAAGCCAGAGACAGAGATTACTTAGTTCGGTGCTGAGTGCACTTTCAACCTTCAGTTTGTCCCTGCCCGAGGCAATACGAAGGTCCTGAGTAGTCGCCGCCTCATCGCAGGGCCAACACAGACACACAACATTCACACTCTCATAACCTGCCTAGTGGTTAGAGTCAGCCCTGAGATTGGTAGGTTGGGAGTTCAAACCCCGGCCGAGTCATACCACAGACTATAAAAATGGGAGCCATTACCTCCCTGCTTGGCATTCAGCATCAAGGATTGGAATTGGGGGTTATATCACCACAAAATGATTCGTGCTGCCCACTGCTCCCCTCACCTCCGAGAGGGTGAACAAGGGTATGGATCAAATGCAGAGGACAAATTTCACCGCACCTAGTGTGTGTGTGACAATCATTGGTACTTCAGCTCTGTTATTATCCGTTTTTTCGACTGTTTTCCGGTACCTTGGAGGGTATAACAACACGATCAGGGGCGGATTCAAGTTGATTTACGTAGAATCTGCATCGATTAGCACGGCATACTAATCGATGCTAACATGCATTATGCCTCATTTGTAGCTATATTTACATCTAGCCTTTCCCTCCATCCACATTTAATGCCAAACAAACACTTAGCAATCGACGGATTTAAGTTGCTCCAGTGTCAAGAGATGCGAATGTCCCTCGTTTGGTTTTTACCCGCATTGCTACGACAGAGATTGCACAGAGATGACAAGAATGTCTGGATATCCTGCGACACTCAAAGCAGATGCATTCCCAACGACAAAGTCAAAGAAATCACAAAGGTGAGTTTTGTTGATGTTATTGACTTATTTGCTAATCAGACATATTTGGTCGCGGCATGACTGCCAGCTGATCGATGCTAACATGCTATTTAGGCTATACAATACATGCATAATCTGTTGAATCGCTTAAAGTGGAACATTATCACAATTTCAAAAGGGTTAAAAACAATAAAAATCAGTTCCCAGTGGCTTGTTTTATCTTTCGAAGTTTTTTTGAAAATTTTACATCTCCCAGAATATCCCTAAAAAAAGCTTTAAAGGGCTTGATTTTCGCTATTTGCGATGCGACTGTCCATTTCCCTGTGACATCATACAGGGCTGCCAATACAAACAAACATGGCAGATAGCACAGCAAGATATAGCGACATTAGCTCGGATTCAGACTCGGATTTCAGCGGCTTAAGCGATTCAACAGATTACGCATGTATTGAAACAGATGGTTGGAGTATGGAGGCAGATAGCGAAAACGAAATTGAAGAAGAAACTGAAGCTATTGAGCGAATAGCTATTGAC